>NW_010406702.1:11392-20361 GCF_000710305.1 Buceros rhinoceros silvestris | reverse complement strand
TGCCCGCCGGGCCGCGCCGCCTTTGTTCCCGTCCCTGCCCCCGGCCGCTGCCGGCATGCCAGCGCCGCGCTGGGCCCCCGGTTGCTGCGGAAACAGGAGGCGCCCTCCCTCCGGTTACATTTATCGGTTTAGGTAAAATGATTTGTAGGTGAAAACCAAACCGAAAGAGTCGAGCAGCTGGTATTTCGGTTTAAAAGCCTGATAGAGAAGCGTTTGTCTTCCCTTTGCTGCCTCCTCTTGTGGCTTCGTGAACACTCCCATCTTTCTTGCTCCGGTTGGGAATGGAGAATCACCCCGTCTTTTGTCTCTTGAGGAAGGTGATACATCACCTCATTAGGGAACATTTAAAAGTCGAGGAAGAGTTGTAAGACTGGCGAGGAGAAGAATAAGCCCAGCTGTGCTTTATGAGGTGAGGTGACTCGCTGTGTCTGTCTTCTTGCTAGTCGTGAAAAGCTGAGGATTTGGTTTGGGAAAGAGCCTATGAAATACAGAGCATTTACTTCCATCCCATGGTGAAATTCTCTTTTCTCCACAAAAGAACAATGCTGGGAGAAGAGCTACATAAGAAGTACTTGCAGCATCATGCAGGATTTCTCAGGGTTTCTGAGACTAATGTAAGCATCGTCCTTCTCCAGGCAGAGTTGTGTATCGAGTCATGTAAAGGTGGGATGGCCAAGGGGGTAAAAACTTGAACGCTGCTTAGAAGTGGTGCGATTTCTTGGTTAAAAGGACCTGCTTTGGGAAGCTTTTGAGTGAATGGAGAATGAAATGGCCTGACACCCTTTTAGACAAATAGGGGAAATGAGGGTCCCTGCTGCAGGGGACTCGCAGACAGGGAATTTGGGTTGGTAGGTTTGCCATCAGCAGTGCTGAGGTGACTCAAAAAGCCGCAGTCAAATGTTTTAGAAATCAGGTTTATTTCTTCTGTTTGAGGAATTCTAAATCTGCCTTGCAGTGGTTCAGCTTTTGATATTAAGTGTCTTAAACCCTTAGAAATAGCCACCATTGCTGTTTGCAGTTGGGAGATGAATCTTTCCGTCAGTTATGACAAGTTCTTAATTGGGAAGCTATTTCTGGGTCCCTGGTGGCAACCTGGCAATTGACTGACTGCCTGGTTTACACAGACTGTTATCTGGCTTGCTTGTGACCGGAAAAGGTTTGGGAGGTGGTTGTGTTTTGCTTAGTTTCCTTCTGTGAGTGCTTCTCCTCTCTCCCCTCCCTATTCCTGGTCCTGTTCAGGCTGGTTTCATAGTTTACCTTGGCTGTAACTTGATGGCTGGGGAGACCAGGAGAGTCTACAGGAGCTGCATGGCCAGAATACGCAGCCTGTAGTCTGCTTTCTTACCTTTTAAAGTCCCATCGCACGTGGACAGGTGGGCTTTTTTACCTGTTTTGCCTATCTGAGAGGACAAGTTGAAATAATCTCTGATTTTACTGTGTCTTGATTAGAATACTCCCTAAGTTGGACCTGAAGGATTGAATTACCAATTCAGCCCTCCATCCTCCAAAGAATTTTTTCCTAGTTGAAATTAAACAGATGCTAAATAATAACCATGTCTCAAGACTTTGCAACTTAATGTCTTTCTTTCTGAAAGCGAGAGCCTCCCATTTCTCGACATTGTAATTTTTAATGGCCACCGTATAGCAGACCACAGAGTTTTTACGGGAGTTTACTGGTTTTTACAGGGGCTCTGCAGCAAGGAGTGAGTGCATTGGCTCCAGCTATTCTAGCCAGCTGGACTGTGGTGGGGGTCTGCCCCCTCAGAGATGGTGGGCATGGTGAAAATACACAATCTCCTGTAGAATATGTCAGACGGAAGTAGCTTTTCGTTGTGCTGAAGACCCGAGGTCCCTTTCAGAGACTGTGTCAGGGTAGACAAAAGCAGGGTTGCTTTTGCTTAAGTTAACAAACCCACCTCCCCTTCAGTCTGGAAGGAGCCAACCAGTAAAGTTGTATCGGAAGGAAGAAGTGTCAGCTGGATGTGTCCCTTGCTGTCTCCAGTTCTTCCCATCTCCTTTCACAGCAGACCAGCTGCGACACTGCCTCTCTGGTGTGGTGGCTGCCAGCCAACCTTTGGAGCAGGGCTGGCATGGAGGTGATGTTGGGTGGCGGGTCAGGGTGTAATGACAGGTGGGGCAGAGATGTGCGTGCACTGAAGGGTGTAGATGGAGGAACTGCACTCCACATCGCATCCATCCATGCAATCTTCCCAAGCTTGCCTAGGGCTTGGGAAGTTTCCCAGTGGTCTTATACAAGCCCTTGCATTGCTCTGTCCCACGCTCCCCGTCACTGCTCCCCTGTGGGTGAGCTGCAGGAGTGTGTGGAGAGTGGCTTGCTGGTACTGGGTGTGACATCTGTGGTGTCTGGCTGGAAGCGGCAGCTTCCTGTGACTCACCACTGCCTGCTTGGCTTTTTGCTTTCTCCTCACCCATCCACGTCTCAGTGGGTCCTCAGCTGAGGCAAACCTGGTGCTTCTCTCACTCCATGCAGCGTTTGCTTTCCTCCTTCCCGCCCCTGAAGGCAGGTAGTCCCTGATTCACCACTTCTTGCTAAGCAGAGCTGAAATGCCACTGCGCTACCTAGAAAACAGCTGTAAAGCCAAACTGCCTGCTCAGCAGGGCTCATTTCCATTGGTGAACTATTGACGTTTGTCCGTCTGTACATAATAGACAATGGAAAAATTGGCTTGACTGGTTGTTTTCTCAGGTTTATGTGTGCTCACCTGTTCTCATTGCCTCCCTCACTAACACCTGGAGGCCTGTCTTACAGCTTCCCTCACCCCATGTGGAGGTGGTGTTGCACAAGGGATCCCAAACAGTGTTCTGGGTTGTGCAGCCACCTTCCCCAGGGGGCACCAGGAACTGGGTTATCTTTCAAGGGATGTAAAGATAAACTGCTTAAAACATAGGCTGTTGGGGCCATCCCAGTGCCTCTGTGGAGTTTGGTTTGAGTCCAAGCTGAACAAAAACAATAAAATTACTCATGTAAAAATTTTCCATCAGCTGGGAACTGCCTTGACCTGTGAGGAAGCAGACGGTAAGTGCAAGGCATCGAGCAGCCCTGGGGTGTTCCCATGGGACAGCCTTGTAGCCATCCTGGCAGATCCCGCCAGGGACTGTGCCTTCAAAATACCCTCTGCCCTTCCAGCCTGAGCACATTCATTGGAAGTACTCTTGCCTTGCTCTTTCCCACCTGACTTGCGGTTTGTTGTGGAGGTATGAGGAAAAGACCCTGTTATCTTCCCCTTTCCTGATCCAGAGTCAGGCAGCTTGCTGTGCATGGTCCTCCTGCCTCTTGGTGCTTTGCTGTCTAAGTCCATGCTGTTTTGTAGCTGACAGCTGCTGCTTTGGGTCATTCCTGCACTCTGGGTTCCCCGCCTTGGAAAAGGGTGGAAGCTCTTGAGGAAGCATGCCTTATCTTGTCTGTCCTTAGACCCACCAGTAGGCTTGCTGGGTGCAGCTGCCAGCTTTGGCAGAGTTCACTGGACCCACTACAAAGCCCAGAGCATAGTGCAGCCCAGGCCCAAGAGAGCTGGCGCGTGGACCTTCCCCTTCTCTTTGGGCTCCTTGTGCTTAGCACCCCCTTTAGAGAGGTTGTTTGAAAGGGAGGGATTGCCGTTCTCTGCAGACTCGCCTTGGGAACCGAAGCAGAGTGGGAGCACCTAGGTATTAGTGGGGACAGAAACAGGGAGTGAAGTGGTGGGTCTCATGGCTGGTTCAGGCATGCAGGTTCCCCAGGAATGAACAAAGGCATCTTTGTGGCCAGCTGAGGCTGTGGACGTGGCTGTGGTTCTCCAGGGGCCTGTTCTGGGCTGGACATGCTGCAGTTCCTTTCGCAGGCCACTTGGTAGGAAATTCTGTGTGTGGCTTAACCCCTAAATTTGTAACATGCCATTAAATGATGCTTCTTAACCAGGAACCTCTGGCTTCAGCCAACTCCATCCTGCAAGGTTATCTATTTGGGTTAGGAAGGGAAAGCAAAAAACTGAAATCCCTGTACAGAAAAAATTGCCATCAGGTTTCACTGCAGGGCCCGATGTTTCCACTGCTAACAGGTTTGGGGGTTTTTTGGTAGTTTTTTTTTTCTGATGGGCTCATGATTGCTTCTTTTTTTTAAAGACTCCGTTCTGGGGAATCATGTGCTATGTAATAGTCTCAGATTTTATTTGGAAAAAGGTGCTTTTTAGCCCTCACAGGGAACTTGTGAGGAAGCACTTAAACTAGCCAAATGCCTTGTAGGAAGTAGAAAAACCCAACAAAAGATTAAGCTGTTTATCTGCTTTAAAACTTTTTCTTTCATGCTGTCAAGCATTACTAGTAGTAACAACTTTAAAAACTGGAATAGGCATGACTCCCCAGAAACCCTGTATCATCTGGATGTGTTGTGCAGAGCTGCCTGATACCTGAGCAGGTGTTAGTTCACACACCGATACACCTTGCTGGGAACTGGGAGGATGGCCTTGCTCTAACGATGCTTACACTGGAGATGCTCATACTGTTGCTGTTGTTTAACAATGTTTAGGAGACTTCTTGATGCTCTTGAGAAGGCCAGATTGATCATGTTCAGCCGTGGTGGGCCCTGTGCCAAGCTGACCCACAGCTTTCCCCTTCACTTGAGTGCTGGCTGGCTGAGAGTGCAGATGGAGCAGCAGTTCTGCCAGCTGCAACCCTGCCAAAATCCAGGCATGGGTCTGGATCCCAATCCTGCTGCCCGGATCCCTTCGATAAGAGAGATTAAAGCAATTGTGGTCTTAGCACTTCAGGTTACTGTGGTACCTGGAGGGAACTACTGGGATCATCACCTCTTTCTCAGCCCTTCTGGTAACATGTCTACGAAATGAGGCATATGTTGCTGTTGTGCATTGCAGATGCAAGTTTTATTGGTCTTGCACGTTTCAGAAGTCTTGCATATTCTTGAGTGCCATCTACTGGCTTTTTGGTTATTAACTGGTTTTAGCCAGTAACCATTTCTACACCCAGTGTTAGAAACTCCACACAGATGGCTGTAAATAAATCCTAGCTCCAAGGAAGTTCAACTCGGTACCTCTGGGACCTCTGTAGATGAAGAAAAGTGGACATAGTGTCTCTGTTTTACAGATGTGAAATAGAGACATTTGATTAAAACATCTCTTACTATCACTTCTGCTGCTGCTCTGTCACAAGTACCCTCTGGATCCTGCGAACGTGATTTCTGTAGGCAAGGTTTTGGATCAGGAACTAGGTAGCAAGTGCTTTCCTCTTAGATAACCTCTGTGGAGGTACCTGCAGCCACCTTGGAGTGAGGGGCTTAATAAACACAAGGACCTTACCTTGCCTTACTCTCAGGAGAGATCTCCTGTCTGCCAGCTCACAAAATGGACCTAGCAGTGAGCAGCTCTGGGAGGTTTCTGTGGCATACAGGAGACCAGCCTTGTTGTCCGTCAGCCCCTAGCCCTGCCGTGCTTTCGGCAGTTCAAGAAAGCAGCAGGTCCCCTAGACGAATGCAGAAGAGGCAGACCTTCAGAATGGGAACTGCACCTCTGAGGTGCGCTACCACACTGGAGAATAGCCCTGCTTATCTCCAGAGTGGGTTTGGATTGGCTTTTCCTCCCCCGCCCTGTTTGAAAGAGTTGGTTAGTTGTAGATGTCTGTCTTAACAGTCAAGTTGTAGCTTGTACCTTCCCTCCAGCATCAAGAGCTGAACTCCCATCATGTCTGATGGGAACAGAATCTTTTGTCAAACAGAACTTTGCTCCTTAAAAATTACAGGTGCCCTGGAGCTGGAGGTGGCTGTAACATGCTGTTCCTCAGCCTTTCACATCTGGGAATGATCTGAGCACTGTGTCCACTGTAGAGCTGGGTAACATGCCCTCCATCTAGCAATGTTGTTCTTAGGAGGTGGGTTCAAGGCACTCGTAATGAGTTCTTGCAGTTGGGTAACGGGAATGGGAGAGTGAGTAGTGAAGCTGTTTATGTTGAGACAGCACGAAGCACTGTTGGGCCCTTAGCTGCTCTGAGTCATGCTCCAGGCAAACCAGGAGAACCTCAAATACTCTTTCCTGCACCATGAGGACAGAGATGAGGCTGGATCCAGCAAAGGTAGAAATTCCTGTCTCTACTCCTACTGAATTTGACAGGGATTGTTGGCTTCCAGGCTGCCCCCGGATCTTGGGGGGTTGGTAGAAGCATCGCTGTGATGCAGTCCCGTGAAGAAAAGAGGAGGGGAGGTTTGCTGGCACCCCCAGAACTGGCTGCGTCAAACACACAGAAGCCCAGCCAAGGGCCATGGAAGTCTGCCGGTTCCTGAAGACTCTGGGGAGGCAGCAGAGATTTGTTGCTCCAGTTTTTTGTCTTTGGTTTCATGCAGAGGTAGGGATGGCAGTATAGGCTCTGAGGAGTTTCCATGGATGAGTGGGGATGGCCTTCCCTCCAAGTGCAGGAAATGCATTGGTTAGAGTTGCATCAGCATCAGAGAAAGTTTCAAGGGGTTGGGAGCAGATCAGATGCCTCTTCTCCAAGAGATGCCACCAGGTGGAGCAGCGTTAGCTATGCAGACCTGCTTATGTGGAACTGCTGCAACTGCTGTCAAGGAGGCAAAACATTGCTCTGTCCCCTGGAGAGGCTGGGCTGGAAAATGTCGGCTCACCAACCAGAATTTAGTATGCATCCTCATCAGTGTCACTCGACCTTCCCTCACTGCAGTTACAGTTGCACTTGTAATTAACACTGATGAAGTAAGAATTGAAGTAAGCAATTTCTTGCAGTCAGATTTTATTTTTACCGTGTAGGCTAACAATAAAATGCGCTGCCCTTCTGGAGAGCTAAAACATTAACAATCACTGTGCTAAGTAAAGCAAAGCTGATACGTAAGAGAGGGGAGGGCTGTTTGTCAGATGCTGGCATCACGAGTCCTTCCCCTTGTGCAGGGACCTCAGCACAAGAAGGATGGGGATTTCTGAAAGGAGACTGAAATGAGGATCTTGCTCGACCCATTTTTGGCTGCTGGCTTCTCAGGTGATGCTTTGAGTGGCTTAGAATAAAAATACCTGGCCTTGGCAAATGTGGAAGTTCTTTTTTACTAAACTCTTTCTTTGCGTAGCTCTTTAGGCCCTGTTCTTTGGCTGACTTTGAGTGTTTCATATCCTCCCAAACCCAGCCTCACTGTAATGCCTTCTGTGCCTGTAGGATCCTGCTATGTCAGGGGAAGGGGTTGTGGTGTTGGGCTGCTTCCACCCTGCCCTCTCCACCTGGAGTAGTTCACGGGATGTGTCCTATCATGGCCACGCGGCTGGAGCTGTGAAGGGATTTCTGCCCAGGCCTTTAGGTGGCATTTCAGAAGCAAGGAGAAGGCACCTGGAAGGAGTTTGCACTGCTCTAACCAGCAGCTGCTACGGTCCAGGGCTGGGGTGAGCATGCAAGCTTGCTGTTCCTTCCTGGACACTTAAGAGCTTGGAGAGAACCTGGAGGTCAGGTTGAGACAAGGTGCTTCTGAGGCTTGTTTCATATTCTTCATAAATGGAGGGGAAGGAGCTGGGAAGCAGAACAGCTGCAGCTCATGTGCAGGAGTGCTTGGGCAAAGCAACAAAAGTAGGTCCTGATGGGAAAGACTGGAAATAGGTTCTCTGAACCCTGGCAGCACGTGTGGTGGAGGGAGAGCAGTCCTGCGCTCCTTCTTGATGCCTGTTGCTCTCTCTGAGTGACCTTTCAGGCAGAGCACTGAAGAAAGGAAATCTCTGGGTTTTGGGTAACAGTGCGGATTGGAAAAGGCAGCGTGTCTTATGAAAATGTCAGAAACTCCGTATTTTATATGAGATTGAGGATATTAAAAGGGGGGTTGTGTTGTTTTTTTTTTTTTTTTTTTTGCCAGCACCAGAAGATTTTAACTCGCAGGAGGCAATCAAAACTCCTGTCTAGGAAACTCCGGTTTTTTTTGTAGATTGGGGATATTAAAAGGGGGGTTTTGTTTTTTTTTTTTTTTTTTTTTTTGCCAGCACCATGAGATTTTAACTTCTTTCCAGATTTCATTTGGCTGCAGGTGTGGAAAATAGGAACTTTAAAGTCAACTGAAGCAATCAATTGTACTGGTGGTTGTAGATCATCATTGTAGTTCCCCTGCTGCAGTCAGTTGGACTTGGCTGGAGCGAGGCAGGCACGCAAGAGTGGCCAGACCTTATTGCAAGAGCCACAGCAAGGCTCTCCTTGTTTTCCGTCGGCTTTGGCTCTTACCTTTGATGCAGAAGGATAGACTTGTGTGCTGCCTGGCCACGAAAATGAATGCTGGCATCCTTATGCAGTGTATATACACAGATGGTTGTGGGGAATATGAAAAACATGTTGCTGGGTGAGTGGAGGGAGAGACCCTGTGTGTTGGCCTTTTCCCTGTGCCAGAGCTCACTGCAGCAGCAGAACTGGGCTGGGCCAGAGCTGGGCTGGAGGGCTGCAGTGAGCAGTCATCAAGTGAGTGCCCCCAGATTGCTGACAGCACCAGCATGGGGACAGCTGTGGTGCAGGCAAACGTGTCCTCTCTGTTGGCACAGTCCTCAAACCTGATGGCTCTGGATAACCTGTGTGCTGCTTGTGTGGCTGGCTGCACGAAGCTGATGCCTTCTGAAGTGTACTGCTTGCAGCCCAGCTCTGAAACTCAAACTGCTCGAAGGAGACAAAACTGGGAGAAGCAGTTTTTTGCATCAGGTTTTTCTCTGACCTCTGTTTGGTTTTGGAAAGGGGCGGGGAGAAAGGTGTAGGAGCTGGCAGCGTACAAGTGAACCAGGCACAAAGCATCTGGGCAAGATGCAGTGATACAGTAGAATGGCAACATCATCCAGAGTCTGATGTCTTGAGAAGTCAAAACCATTAGAGCCCTGCTTCAGCAGTTGCTGGCTGACCCCGTGTGGGAGTAGGGGGTGGGGGGAGGAGGAGGAGGGGGCCACTGGGTGGGAGCAGGGTCTGTCCTGTTCAGTGGATCCTGGTGAGCAGGGAGCTCAGACAAA
>NW_010406702.1:1797-11232 GCF_000710305.1 Buceros rhinoceros silvestris | reverse complement strand
CCTTGCTCCTTTCCTGTGCCCAGGTCTAGAGATCATAAAAGGCGGAAGCTTTCGGTGTTCCCAGATCACAAGTATGTAGCACACTGTGTCTTTCTTTGTAATAGCTGAGAGGCTGTTGTTCCCTGGCTCTGTGCTTTGGATGATCTTGCCAGTGTGCACAGCGTGAGCAGTGGAATGAAGCCATTCCCCCACCATGGACCCAGCTGCATCCAGGTTAAGCTGGTGATGGGCAGGGTTGCTAAATAACTAATCCTTCTTGAGGCAGAGCTGCCTGCTGAGTGCAGGGCTCTGGAGTGCTGTGCTAGTGGCTTAACTGCACTATTTCTTTTCTCTGCCCTTGAAAAGAAAGAGTCAAAATTTGCATTAATGCTTTCTTGGCATATATAGTGCACTTAAAACCCACTAGAGCCCGAGATGGCATGCAAATTGAGGACAGGAGTGAGGTCACTGGGAGAGAAGGGAAATCTGTTTGTGGTTTTGTGATGATGCAGGATTTGGCTGAGCTGAGAGAGGCTACACAAAAGCATAAAAAATTTCAGAGAAACCAGAGCATCTTCCAGCCTTATCTTTTGATTTAAAAATAAATACAAACTAACTGTTCAGCATCTTAAAGAACTCATCAGTTGCTGGTGAGTTCAGGGAATCTGTACTTGCTTCCTAGGGGAATTTTAGCATTCGCTGGAATACTTGCTGTCAGTTGCGATTTCCGTTGCTCTGTCGGCTCTATTTGTGTCACACTGGCTGCAGTTGTCAATGTGAACATTTCTGCTATTCCGACTGGAATAACATCATTTGTATACTCAGCCAAAAGGGCTGGCTCTGGGGAATATTCCTGAAAATGCATACACAGGCTTGTGCATGCAGGCAGAGAGAGCCTGGATTTCATGAGCTGGAGATGGAGGGAGCAAGAGGATGCGACAGATGGCTTCTGCTGGAGCTCCTCTGCCATGGTACAGAGGGGCAGGAGAAGGGCCTCATATGAATGCATCTTCTCTACAACTCTACAACTTTCCCTTTGCTTTCAGTATGCTTCCTCTTATCCCTTTCTCTATTGTTTCTATTTAGAGTAGCTCGGAGAATGAGTAGATGTTTTAGGCAAACCTGCTTCTGGCCTAAGATTTCACACATCTGGTCCTCACAGACATGCATGGCTCCCCGTGAGAGCGGGCATGCGCTGTACAGTGAGCGGCTCAGGGAACTGGTGTTGCTGCATGACAGATGCTTTTTAATACTCAGTTGCTAGTTTGAATCCAGCCCAAGGTGCTTTTGATGCCAGCCTTTGGTAGTTAGCAGGCTCAGTGATCAGTGGGTTGGCCAGTAGACGCCATCTGCTACCAGAGAAGCAGTCTCTTCCTTGCCAGAGACCCCAGGGCCAGAGCACTAATTCAACACTCTTCTTGGCAGCATTTAGGGTAAAAAATTTCTTCCTCCTTAGTAAATGTAGTTCCAGGTCAGGAAATGAGGCTTTTTTGGTAGGTGATGTGGATTAAGTGCTGTGTTACTGCTCCTCGCGTTGCTCTGCTTTGGAGGAAGAGCTCTCCAAGGCTGGCCAGCAGGGTCACAAGTACAGATGTGTACTGGAGACCTGGTGTCTGATCTAGGTCTGGTAATGCTGCATGTTGACCCTGGTCCTCCCACCAGTGCAGTGCATGACATCAACCAGCATTTTCAAATTAGATTTTTGCTGAAGGTTAGCATAGAAAATTTAGCATAGAAAAGCTTTCCTTTTGGAGGGTAGATACAGCATTTCAAGAAAATATATCCCAAAACTAGGTGTTATCTAATGATAGCACAAAAAAGCGTTTTGGTACCAGGCACCATTAAATTATTGGCTACATTTCTGGTCTGAGCCCTCAAGTTGACTCAGGAGAGTATCTTCTACCACTGTCTGTGTGTGTAGTGAAGGCTCTCTGAGGTGTTCGGAAGAGGCCAAGTGTGGTGCAGCTACTGAAATGGATGACAGTGCCGCCCTCAGTTTCAGTGAGGAGGGAGTTAGGCACCACGCAACATTACTGGAAGTGCTTTCCCTGGTTTGGTCAGATTAGCTGATGTGGTTCATTAATCCTAAATCTGCCACTGAATAATAGCAAAACCCACAAGTGAGGAAGATAAGGCAGATGCAGGATATGCAGAGGTAATTTAATTTTTAGAAAGGAAAAAATCCTAACCATAAGATAGAGAAGTGTTATTTATGGCTATCAGTCAGCTTTGTGGTGCTCACTTTTGTGCTTGAGCACTGAGCACTGTATTTGTCGCACAGTTCTCGTAGCCTGATGGAAGACCTTGGGTTTTTTGTGTTCAGTTTTTGAAACTTCCTAGCAAGCAATTCTGATCTGGCTGAATAAGCAGAGGTAAAATACTAGTGTGGAAATGGACAAATGTTGTGTGTCCATTCCTGTTATTTTTGATCCTCAGGTAGTTATTCATACAAATGTCAATTTGTGGTATCTCTATAAAAAGGGATGAAAAAAAAAAGGTCCTGTGCCGAGATGAAAATTTCTTGGCAGGCTTTGCACACAGAGATTTGCTGAAGACTTTGCTGGCTACTCTAGCTGTGGAGAGAGCATTTCCACCAACTGTGGTGTCATGTCACAAGCAATATGTCATCACACAACAACATATTTAAGGTCAGTTGTTTTCATCTGCCCCATTGTTAAAGAGGTAACAGATGTCTACAGGTCAAGCACAGCCCTTGTGTTGGTTAATTTTTCTTCCCCAAGAAAAAGGTGTGCTCTCTTGACCACACTAGAATTCGCTAGTGTTTTCTTTAAGTGTCATTAGAATTCACATATTCTTAAGAAATTACTCCCTCCTGTATCCATGGGATCTTGTCTCCCGATCCTTGAACTGCTAGAGACAGCAAAAATGTATAAGCCTTTGCTGAATGTAACTTCAAGCACTCCTACCCGTGGCTGGGAACAAGTCAGAGATTGTAGGCTGAACAGTGGTGGGCATGACTCTGCAGAACCAGGGTGCTGTATGCTTCTGAAGCTGTCCTCAGAAAGATGGCAGCAGGAGAACCAAGATTTTTCTGTGATAGAAACTGAAAGCTGAAGACACTACTCAAAGGAACAGGTCCCTCAGCAGATACGAAATGACCCTGCAGGTTGGTTGGGAGTGGGGCTTTGCATCGGGGAGCGGGCGGGAAGTAGCATGGGCAGAGAGGCTGTAACTCAGAGCGAGGGAGAAAGCAACCGCAACCAGAAGTCAGATGGATTCCACAGAAGGTTCAGATAGGGTGTGGTGTCGTGGCTAGAGTATGCAGATTTCTTCTACCCGGTTTCTCACCACAGTGAGTGCACTGGATGCTTTTCTAGCTCATGTTTCATTGTTGGGCTCCTGGCTTTCTTTGTTGGCTGGTGATCTGCCTGTATGTCAGAGCCCCTACTCAGTGGAGTCCTGTGAGGAGCCAGAGAAGGCGCTCAGTGGTCTGCAGAGGGGTCTGGCAGCTCCCGCTGGGGGTCACATACCTGCTGACTTGAGGTCAAGGGAACAGCAGCGGCCAAAATCTGTTAGGGCTATAGCTGTCAGGGATAGTGGCCAGTCCGAGGAAAGAGCAATACTGGTGTAGTTTTCTACACTGGACTTTGCACCAGCACAGGAGTAGATGAGGCTGATGTCCTCAGAATAAGACATAAAACCAAGGCCCTGACCTTTTGTGGCTATCTTGATCCAAGATCTGTCACTCTCCTGGTGAGAACAAGTCTGGTAAGGACTCTGGGACAGCCTCCAGCCTTGGTAATTACTTTCCACATATTTGCCACAAAATGCCACATCCTGAAGTCCACGAGTGTGCAGGCACTGCTAGTGCAGCAGTGACTGGGCTGTGTTGTCTTTTTCCCTTGTTCAGTTTTTTTTTCTTTTGTCTCTGGATAGTAACTCCTCTTACTTGTGTTGGGAGAAAGTAGTGGGCTAGGTGAGCCACTGTTCTGGTCTCGTAAGGCATGTGATCTGTCTTGTTTGCAGTGCCAAGCACTCTCCCCCGTGTGTTTTTTCTCCGTCATTGGTATTGGTGAGACAGAGGTGGTCTGGGAGTTCCTGCCCTACTTCCTGGCGCTTGATGTGTGCATCCCCATGCTGGCTGACCTAAGATTTCTAATGAGTCAGTGATTTGCTGCGTCAGGACTAGAAAAACATATTTGTTGCATTTTGTAACATGCAAAAAAGCCCAAATGTTCACAAAACTTGCCTAGTCTTAAAGTCTGTTTGGAAAATGGGGCTGTGATGGGATCTGTGTTTGGTACCACTCACCCAGACCAAACTACAAGAACGATGGCTCTCCAGGTTTGTGTCAGGTTCAAAGTAGTTACCTTGCTATATGATTGTATGTGGTGTCCAAATCCCTTCGTTCTGCAAGAGACTGTGAGCCACATGTGAGAGAGATGCCTGCAGTGGGACTGGCAAGGGCTGATTCCCTTCCTGGCTTCCAAACCTTCCTCTCCTCCCTGCACAGACAGGGCCTGCAGGCACTGGGTGTGAGTCTGTGCCAGGCTCTGCGTGTTGCCACCACATGTGAGGGGTTGTATGACATTATTCTGTATTTTAAAGGTGTTTTATATATTGACAGTAGCACCATTGTGAATGTGCAATTCATTTTGTTTCACCACTACTATTTTTATGTATGATGTTTTGTCCCTCAGAAATAATCGAGATTTGCTCCATCTAAGTAGGTTGTTTGACAGTGGTAACATGCAGATAATTGCTGTCTCCTTGTAATCTGTGCCTAAGAAGGATGTTAAGTCATCTCATTTCTTTCAGGAGCCAGCATTTTCTGTTCAGATGTGCAGAGTGAACCCAGTGCTTGTTGGGCTTCTGGTTTTGGTTGGTTTGGAGTTTTTTATAACCAGATAAATGTCCAAAGCAATCTGAAATCCATTGGATTCACAAACAGTAAATACATACATGTTTCTAATGTGGTCCCAGGTTTCAAAAGCAGAAGACCTTCAAATTCTGATATTCAGCATACAAAAGAGGTGAAGTTTTGGGGGGGAGAGATCTGTTCTTTTAAGCAGATCTATTTATTTAAGAAACCACTTAGGGCAGAGGATGATTTCCTAATAACTGTGAAGTAGATAGAGACTATGGCAGTACCTCCCCATATCTTCATAAGATGTTAGTCCCCCGGACACTCAGATTTTCAGAAGAGTTTGGCACTGGGGCATAGTAAAGGTTTTCTGGAAATCCAGCCATGGGCATAAGGAGCTGTTCTGAAAAAAATGGCTTAAATGTTTTATGCTGTTGATCTCCAGTTCCCTTCCATTTCTATATGATTTGCTTCATATGGTTTTCATTGCCTCTCTGTAATAGTGACATGATACCTCTGATGTCTTGCTGTCTTATATTGCACACTGAGACTATTTCATAAGCTGTTGGTGATCCTCCTTGCGGGGTCAGTCCTGGCTCTGCTGGGACAGAATCTTATGCCAGCTATGGTCTGCAGGCCGTTAGCAGTTTGGAGTCAGCCAGGAGAGCTGAGCCAAGTGGGCTCACAGGTGGGTCAGTCCTGGCTCTGCTGGGACAGAATCTTATGCCAGCTATGGTCTGCAGGCCGTTAGCAGTTTGGAGTCAGCCAGGAGAGCTGAGCCAAGTGGGCTCACAGGTGTGCCCCATAGCATAAACGTCACCCTCAGCATAAAGGGGGAAGTCTGCTGAGGACAGGAGGGCCTCCTTCTTGGGTTCCTCCTGATCCTGCTTCTCCTCATCCCTGGAGGGGCTTGTTTACTCTTCTGCTCCCCAGGACTGCCCCATTTATTGTGACCACTGTATAACTTTGTATACTTTATATTAGCTTTTTGTACCAGATTTGCTGTTTCGTTAAATCTGTTTTCATTTCAGCCCATGCGTGTCCTTTTCTTTTTCCCATTCCCCTTCTCACCTGGCAGGGGTCATCAAGTAGTAGAACAACTGCTATAGTTTAGCCCCAGATACAGGCTAAGTGTCAGACAGTCCTACTTCCCAAGCTTCTCATCCTCATTACAGATACCTGTCTGTAGCTGTCATCCCCTGAACTACAGTACTTTGATTTTTCTATCTAGGTAGGTCTTTATTTTGAGCCTTACTTGTCTGACCTTGGTGTCAGGGAAGTTTATGGACCAGATTGTCTTGAGTGCCATCACATGCCATGTACAGGACAGTCAGGCGATCAGGCCCAGTCAGCATGGATCTATGAAAGGCAGGTCCTGCTTGACCAACCTGATCTCCTTCTTTGACAAGGTGACCCGCTTAGTGGAAGAGGGAAGGGCTGTGGACATTTCTATCTATTCTTTAGTAAAGCCTTTGACATCATTTCTGACAGCATTCTCATGGATCAGCATGGAGCTATGAAAGGCAGGTCCTGCTTGACCAACCTGATCTCCTTCTTTGACAAGGTGACCCGCTTAGTGGAAGAGGGAAGGGCTGTGGACATTTCTATCTATTCTTTAGTAAAGCCTTTGACATCATTTCTGACAGCATTCTCATGGAGAAACCGGCTGCTCAGGGCTTGGATGGGCGTACTGTTTGCTGCATAAAAACCTTGGTCTTTTCACTTAGTGGGTAAAGTTAAAATTTAATAACTTCAAAACCAAAGTGGAGTCAGAGGATTTTAACTATAACTAGACAGTGTTTCTGGATTTCTTGATCATCCAGTCAAGTACGGTAGGGATGATCTACAAAGGAATCTGGACAAGGTGGATCGATGGGCTGACGCCAGTTGTATGAGGTTCAGTAAGGCCTCACCTTGAATGCTGTGTTCAGTTTTGGGCTCCCCACTACAAGAAGGACATTGAGGTGCCGAAGGATGTCCAGAGAAGGGCAATGAAGCTGCTGAAGGGTTTAGAGAACAAGTCCTATGAGGAGCGGCTGAAGGAACTGGGGTTGTTTAACTTGGAGAAAAGGAGACTCGGGTGGCCTTATCACCCTTTACAACCACCTGAAAGGCAGTTGTGGCAAGGTGGGCATAGGTCTCTTCTGCCATGTAACAAGTGACAGGGTGAGAGGAAATGGCCTCAAGTTGGACCAGAGGAGGTTTAGGTTGGGTCTCAGGAAAAACTTGTGTACAGGAAGGGTTGTCAGGCATTGGAACAAACTGCCCAGTCCCCATCCCTGGGAGTACTTAAAATACCTGTAGATGTGGTGCTGAGGGACATGGTTTAGGGAACCTGGAAGTGCAGGGTGAATGGTTCATCTTAGTGTTCTTAAAGGCCTCTTACAACCAAAATGATGCTGTGATTCTGTTTCCACATGGATCCTTCTGTGTGTCTTAGCTGTCTGACTGCTGCTCCAAATTTAGCATCATCTGCAGTTCTAATTAATAAGCGGATTGCCTTTGTTTCAGGTCATTAATAAGGACACTGAATAAAAATCTTCTGCCTATTGATTCTGGCATGTTCCTGTAAATAGTATCTGTGCCTAGCAACCTACCACCTCCCTGTTTGCATGGTAGTTTAAACTCGTGTATCTCATTTCTCTTGCATCCTCTCCCTGTCCCCATGCAGTGGTTCTCTCTTGTCCTTCTGCACAGGCTTGCTTGTTGTTTTCTCTCGCCCCTCTTCCTCTTTGTTCCTTTCTATAAATGCTCCATCCAGTGCTCCACATCAGAAGCATTTTGCGTGTACTGTGCTCTGTTGAGTGAGCCTGTGGTTGGAAATGCTTATGTCAGACCTTATGCTTCTTCAGGACTCCAGCAGGGAGAGCGTGCCACCTGCCCAGGGGAGTGGTGTGTTGGGGCTCCCCTCACCATGGAGGCTTTTCATACCAGTTTACTCCATTAACGTGTGGTTTGTATTGTTGGAGACAATAGAAGAAGCAAGTAAAGTTCATATGTTTGAGAATAATTCTGCCTTGAGGTCTTAAGAAAGAGTAGGGAGAAACAAGGAGGAACCCACTTAAAATCTCTGCTCTCCTGGGAGAGATGTGAAACAGATCCACGTTTACCGTCCAGCCAAAGGCGGTTCTGGGCTGGCTGTTTGTGTTGCGTGGTGCCAGAGGTCTTGGTACAGGCTCTGCTGTTTCAGGTACTTATACCCAGGTCTGAGACGTCTCCCAGACCTGTAGCAAGCACTAAATCTCCCTACAGAGTTTTGAGTCTTAAGTGGGATGGCACTTAGAGCTGTTGGCTGAGGACACGTGTTTTGTATGTGTGTGGGCTAGAATTCTAGCTCTGGTAGAGGGGCCTGGCTGGCGCTGCAGCCCAGCTGTCTGTGCTCAAGAATCCAGATGGAGGGCTGATGAGATCAGAGCTACCTCGGGGCCTTTCTGCACAGCTGTGGGCATCCTCCTGGCTGTGATGGACACCTGGATGAGCATAGCTGAGGATGGCTGTGGGCATGTCTGAGACCATTACTGTTAAAGAAGGTCCAAAGGCTGCATTGTCCTGAAGCCAGCATGTTCAGAGAAGTGGGAGAAAAAACCCCTGTAAACTCAGGGCTCTGCCTCCTGTCCAGGCCAAGCTAGCTAGCTGTTACTCTGGGGAGCAGCAGGCATGGCACACAGAATTCCATTCCCACACCACTCTAGAAGCTAGGAATAACTCGGCTCTTGTTCTGAGTAAATTCTCAAAAGAAGCAATTTGACAGTAGCGGAAGTAGGAGTAAGAGCCCGTAGTCTCACACGGTGATGTTGCTGAGAAGGACCTACTTTTAGATCTGCTTGTGGCAGGAAAACCCTACCACAGACTTCCAGGCAGGCTGCAGAGCCGTGGAGTTCGCACTGGGATGCATTCCCAGCCCAGTGCCACACTTCATCTCCGTGCCAGGTAGATGCTCCCTGCTAGTGGCTCAGATGTTCCACACTGCCTTCAGTCCATGAGTGAGGCAAAACTGAATAAACAATCAGAAAATGGCTTGAAAGGATCTTCTCTCCTTCTGGCTTTAGTATGAAACCCTGAGCTGCGCAGCTCTAGCATGCTTTTCACAGCTCCAGAAATACCAGCCTTAAACACACTGTCCTTCACAGACGTTTGCATTGGCTGCTCCGTTTCCTCTCTCATCCCAGGTTTTTCGCATCAGCTTTTCATGCTGTATTAGCTTTTGCTTTTTCATTTTTTTTCCTCTTGAAGTCCCCATTCCACTATTTCTTTCTTTTACCTTGGTATTAGCATGACACAACCTTTTGTCAGAGGCTTCAGAGCTCCTGTTCAAGCTGCTGTAGGGTTGGCGAAAATCCTGTGTCCTGGCTCTTTTAGACACTGGCCCTGCCTGACCAGCAGCTCTGTGTGCTCAGTCCCCAGGCTTGTGGCTAGTGAGTCCTCACCCAGCCCTTTTTCTGTCTTCCTTATCACTCAAGCGCCTCTCGTTTCAGAAGCAGCCCTCTCTGTTCAGTCAGTGCTGGTGCCAGCTTGGCCGCCCTATGGAAATGCCTTTTGCACGTCTCCAGGAGGTGGAGATGGTGCCAGCTTGCTGTTCGTCCGCGTTCGTGAACGGCTGCTGTCCACCTCCTCTGCCTCACTCCCAGGCT
>NW_010406702.1:747-1709 GCF_000710305.1 Buceros rhinoceros silvestris | reverse complement strand
TGCCAGCCTTGCGGCACTGGCTGAGGGGAGGAAGAACGGTACGTTGGTCCTCCTCAGCGAGATGGTCATCTTTGCTCTGAATTCAGAGTCTTTGGTGCTTGTGGCAGCCTGCAGTTCTGTGTGAAGCCAGTATGTGTGGATAACGCAGCTTAGTGTTCAGTCTGTAAGCTGAAGTTTGAAGTGCTGTGTTTCCTTGTGAGTGTGGTTTTTGCTTTGCCAAGTCAGCCCAGTTGCAGAGTTAGTTGACTGAAACATGCAGAAGACTAATCTGGCTGTTTTAGTAGCTTCGTCCTTGATATTAACTACCTCTCTAAATTTAAAAGAACTGTGTCGTTAGCTATCTGGATTACAGGTTGTGTATTGGTACTTTTAATGTGTTTTTTCTTATTTTTTTCACTTTTTCTGCAATAAATGTGGTTTTAACTCTTTATTACTTATGAGACCGGTTTAGTTACAGGTCTAAGAGGGAGTTTTCTGTATAAGGGGACACTACTATTAACTGAGCTGCTTTGCTCCATGGTGTAATACTTTTGTGTTTCATAGAGATGTTCACCACGCACACACACACTTCCCACCCCCCAAAAGCGATACAGGTAGGTAAGTAGTGGCTTTCTTCTCACGTAGTTGCTGTAGCTGTGCATAATTAATGTACAAACAAATGGTTTGTAGTCTGATTTTTGGTTTGAGTTCATAAGTTATTCTGCAAAGTAGAGCTTGACACATACCTTTACATGGCAATGTTTGTCATCTTGGCTCTTTATACATTGAGAATTGATGGCCGAGTAGTGTTTTCAGGCGCCCTAATTGCTGTAAGAACCACAGAAATCTAGTATCACTGTACAGTGCATCTGTCTGACGGGATCTGTTTCTGCTGTGGTTGCCAAACTGCCAAGCATTTTTTGTTTGTTTCTGAGTATGTTTCAGCCCTCAGGATTTATGTTAGGGAAATTACTGCTGATTTT
>NW_010406702.1:0-644 GCF_000710305.1 Buceros rhinoceros silvestris | reverse complement strand
CTGTTTTTATTCCTCCTCTGCGATAATCGGCATGTTGCATGAGTATAAGCCCCGGCTGTTTTACCTTGATGACTACAGTAGTAGCTGGGGCTGGCAAGTCCCTGGGTGGCTGGAGACAGCAGGACAGAGCTTGTGGCCCTGGGAAAACCCGATCTGATCACAGCAGCACATTCCTGGGAGGCTTTGAGGGTATTTTCTCAGTCTAGTGCTCCTTCTTGGTTGGCCCTTGTGCCTCTCCACTTGCTGAGCCACACAGGTGAGAGCCAGCGTGTTGCTGGCCTTCTCCGTTGGGAGAGCCGCTGCGCTGTCTGCTCCCTGTGAAACAGCTGTCCCTCTCCTTGTGCTGGAGGCGGGTGCTGGGGCACCAGTCCGTCCCTGTCCTGAGGTACAGCTGAGCTTGCGTGCTCATGGTTGATGGCTTGAGGTGTGCTGCCTGCCTGTGAGGCTGCCTGTGCAGCAACGGGACTCCTGCAGAAATGTTTCAGATAAATCATAGTCCAGGGCTTCCTGGGAAGCGTGAATCGAGAACGATGCTGGGAGGGGGCCTGTGCTGGGACGTTCTGTTCAAAGGTGTGGACACAGGTCCAGACAGGTCCACAGGTGTGGACACAGGTCCCAGGTGTCCTGGGTTCAACATGGAGGAA
>NW_010406701.1:5530-33864 GCF_000710305.1 Buceros rhinoceros silvestris | reverse complement strand
CGCCGCCAGGAGGCGAAGCGCCTGGGTCCCCGCAGCCGCCCCGCCCGGCCGCTCCCAACTCTCCTGGCCTCCCTCGCCCCACGGAGCGCGGGTACCCGAAGGAGGCGGACCCTGGGCCCGCTCTGCCAGACTTTTGGGTTTTAACCTCTTCCCTGCCTCTCCAGAGACGAATTCATCTCGCTCCTTTTATTATTTATTCTCGTCTGCCTTGTCCCGGCTTTGGCATCCACCTTTCTTAAGCTCTCACCTGCAGGGCTTGTGGCACACGGGGAGAAGGCTTTGGGCAAGGCCTCGCAGGCTTGGTAGTAAATAGGTATCCTTCTCCAGGCCCCTGTTAGACAGCATGTTAATATCTTCACATAAGGAAAAAAAAAAAAAAGCAGGATGAGGGCAAAAATTCCACTCTGATGGAAAAATAGGTGTTTCCAGCACTTGGTCTTCAGGCTGCTCTCCCTTGGCTAGCACTGAGTGTGCTTCCTTAGTTGGTTTCCTAGGTTGTGGTTTCCCTAGGAGTTGATCCTTGGGACAAGCGCCTCTTCCCTTAGTCCTGCATGGAAGGGCAGGATGCTGCAATCCATCGCTCTGTGAAAAGCACCTGGAGATAGGGAAGGGTGGGTGAGGCTCCCTGTGATCTTTGGGGTTTGGTGGGTTGCAAAGGGTGGTATAAGATCATCTTCTGTAGCGTTTTATCATAATGCCATGGCTACTGTCTTATTTTTGGCAGGTTTTGAGGTGCGTTCTTGTGTTGATAGTGTGACGTCCCCAGCTTCTCCTGCCTTTGCTACTATACTGCTCTTTCCCCACTGCCAGCCACCATGGATAAGACCGAGTTGATCCAGAAGGCCAAGCTAGCTGAGCAAGCTGAGCGCTACGATGATATGGCCACCTGCATGAAGGCAGTAACTGAGCAAGGTGCCGAGCTGTCCAATGAGGAGCGCAACCTGCTCTCAGTGGCCTACAAGAACGTAGTGGGGGGGCGGCGCTCTGCCTGGAGGGTCATCTCTAGCATTGAGCAGAAGACAGACACCAGTGACAAGAAGATGCAGCTTATCAAGGACTATCGAGAGAAGGTGGAGTCTGAGCTCAGGTCCATCTGCACCACTGTGCTGGTGAGTGGGGACTTTATTTTTTTAATTTTTTATTAAGAGAAAAAAATGCAGTGTTCATGTGTGCTGCTGCACAGGGGAATAAGACTAGGAACTTGACTGGGGAACACCATGCAAAGTATTGTGCTGAGTTAGGGGAAGTCATTGCAGGAACTTCTACAACCTTTACCTGGGTTACTGTGAGGAGGAAGGTTGTCTGCACTATGCTGTGGACCCCATAGGTGAGAGATATATTTGAGATACACACTCAATGGTGAGTATGTATTTGGAGTACATTTTTGGATGGACTCATTCATATGCAGTATTGCACTAGGTAATTGCAGAGATGCAAAGAATTTAGTCTTGTGCCTGTTTGTGCTCTGTTTAGTATGGTAAGGAAAGGTTGTGTATTCATAAGGTAAGCTCAAAAGGAAATGAGAAAACTCCTTTCAGAGTTAATAACCTGATAAAAGCATTTAAAATAACTGGGTATGCATTTTGTTTACTTCTCATGAAGAAGAATACTCTCAAGGGGTCTTTAAGCGACATTCACAGATTTTTTTTTTAAGATATAATTTTATAAAGTAAGGCATCTATATTGAAGACAGGAAATTAAGACATGTAAAACTTGGCTTTGTGAGATTCGAGCTGACTTCTTGGGGGAATCTTTAAGATGAATTTGCAGTAATTATGAAATAATGTAAAACTAAGGTGTGAAGATTGGCATGACACCCCAAGCATGCTTCAGAGCCCAGGATACATTTCTGTACAAGCAGCAGAATACCAGGTGCTATCAATAGCGAAACTGTGCTGTAGTGGGAGCTGAAGAGACGTGTGTTAGCAGTGTGGAGGCTGCTGGACCCTATTCTCTGTGACCAAGGAGTTGTGGCTGCAGGAAGCTTGTTATGTGTAATCCAATAGTAATTGTATGGCAGATAATATTCAGTGGTTTATTTGCTTGTCTTAGTTACTTTTTTCTGTCTGTGTCTAGTAATGCTAACATGAGAACAAGAAGAAGCAAGTCAATAAGGAAATAAATTTTGGGGTAAATGTATGCTAGATTGGTTTAGGAGACCTGAATTTAAAGCTGACTGTTTTGGAAGTAACTGAATGTTCTTCTCCACTGAGTGTTCTGATTCATGTACAAGGGAGTACTTCTTTGGATTGTGCTTGAAAATACCTATATGCTTCCTTGCATGCTGCCATGTAGTTGTTTGTGATTTCTTTTTTTCCTAAATCAGTCAAAATGACTTACCTTTGCTTGAAAAACGTTTGGAAATTTATTAGCTTAATGAATCAGCTAAGCTGATGTCTTTCAGAGAAGCTGTTTCTGCAGTAACCGGTGTAAAGTTGTAAAACTTTCACCTTTGGAAAAGGATGTGACTTGTGTAGGGCATTGATTGCTGTTTGATGTGACAAGAGTTTTGCTAGAACCTGTGTGATGGGGTGCCAGCATTTGTGCTCTTGTCACTCTGCTCAGTGCCCTGCTTCAGAACTAACTTCTTGGGACCTCAATATAAAGCTCACTCTTCAGAATCCTTAATCTCCCTCTGTCCTTCTGCCAAATCTAATTCCCAAGAGAAGGTTATTCATAAAATCTCATACTGGTTGCTGAGCCATCTTGACATGGAGCTCATGCCTCTATAGGAAGACTTAACGTCTCTGAATGATAGAGGTAGCAAGCCATTTCACACAGTGTTTATAATGAAATTACTCCAGTTGCATCAAATGGTGGGCAGCAGATAGTGTGGTAGCCATGCTAACACAAACCTCTCTAGGGATGTAGGAGAAGCAAGCTCTTCCTGTGCTAGCCAAATTTTTCTCTGCATTCTAGCCTTTCTCTTTTCTCAGCAATGGCCTGGTTGGCAACTCTCTCCTTCCCTTTTCACCTGGAAGGCAGCAGGAAGTAATGAAGACCGAAACCTACAGCTGTATGTGCTTTTCCTGTTCTGCCCTGCTGGCAGAGATGTGCCTTCCTTTGGTAGGAAGAGGCATCGGCTACCTATTACAAGCCTTCCGATTTTTACTCGTTGTTTGAGGGCCATGTGCAGTTCTGTTCTATTCTACTTCTTGACCATTCCTCCTCCATCTACCATTCCTGTGATCCGTGAGTCGGCATCCAAGAGGCTGGAGCTTACGAGGTGCAGACAGTTCAAAGGATGTGTTTCCTAAAGCTGAGCCACAAAGCAGTGACTTCTCCTTTGCTGAATGATGATTTCTTCTTTACTAATGCTCTAGTAACTGCCTGTAATTTTTTTAGATCTCATAAACTGAATCTCAGAGGTGTTTTTCTTTAAATTCTGACAAGGCAGCTAAACTGAAACAACTGCTGGCAAGTAGTATGGAAAGGTTGCTTGTCATCTGGAGTATTTGGATTTAGCAAGGGTGGATGTGTTGGGTGGAGTGTGACTGCTGTTAGTCATATTGCTAACAGTTTTTTCAAAAGGCTTTTTTTTATTACGGGCATGGCATAGCTTTTCAAAATGAAGTATATCTGCTCTTGTAGAAACCTTCATTTCAAAATACTTTTGCTAGCATTACAAAATACTGCTGGTTTTTTATTAAAAAGGCAGCAACACTGAATCTGCAGTTAGTTTTTCCTGTAAAGAATGCGTCAAGCTAGTTAGGTAAGGCATTGTTTCAGAGCATGATTTGATAAGGAACTTTAAATTTAATCACCACTAGAATACAAACATCAAAATTATGTTGAGGGGTGTGTGTGTATATGTATACACATGTATAATAAATTTTTAAAAATTGACTAATGAATTCCTGTACAACTGCTATCAATGGTCACAGTAAGATATCCCATCTCATGACAAGCAGTGAAGACCTTTCTTTATCTGCCTGTCTCGCAAGTAGGAATAGATGCGATCTGAACCCTTTTTAACTGCTAGTTTTTTGACTGATCCTTCAAGTGAGAGTGTCTCTTTGATGAAGAAATGGTATGACTTTGTCTAACAGTTTGTGCGAATGTTTTATTTGAAAGGTACGCTAGGAGGTTTTATTGAAGTCTCTTGGTTAATTGATTGATTAATTCTTTGGTAAACAGAGAATTACTGTTGAATCATCCCCTATGAATCATACTTGTTCTTGAAACTCTTGTCCTTCAATGAAGAAACAGATTGGCAACTGTTTTTCAAGGTAAAGCTGAACTGAGCAGAAAGTTCCTGTTTCTTTATATTCTCTGATTTCAAGACAGGGATACTAGATAGTGTAGAAGGGATGGGCGCAGCAGCAACTTTCACATCGTTAGTGAAATAACAGGTGAAACTTTGAAGATGGGACATACAATATAAGATTAATGCTTTATTGTATATACACTCTACTGTGCAGTGACATCAAATTTTCGAGAAATGTAACTTTTGAATTGGAACTTCTCTTGGGGGAGCAGATCAAACTGCTGGGTTTTCGGAGAGCTTCGGTCCCTTTGCATAGTGATAACTCATGTTAACTCAAGCTCCTTTGCGCTTTAGAGAGAACTAGGGTAAAGGAAGGGTGGACAACAGCCCTTGCCTGGAAGCACTTTGCTCTCCACCTGCAACTTGAGGATTTTTCTGTGTGTATTTGGTAGCACTCTGTATATGTTCGGTTTCTAAGTCCTGATGTTGGAGCTCTTCATAGAGCAATGCAGATTTGCTAACTACTTGCCCACAGTTTAAAACTTGATGAATTTGCAAGGTCTAAAATCATTAGGGCTTGGAAACAACTGGATCTCGAGGGTTATTTACTCCTCATGTCTCTAGCTGAAACTTAAAAGTTTATTTTATTATGCTTTTAAATGACCGCATAGAGAAGTTACATATATGAGGCTTTTCAGTTGTTTCCAAACATCTTTTTGGGATGTCCTCTGCAAACAGTTTTGTGTTGCACTGTATCAAGCCTGTGTTGGCCATTTTTTTTCAGAAATGAGCAAAGACATTGTGAACTTTTAAAAATGGACCAACAGTAACATTACTGGTGCTGTTGATTCTGTACTGTACCCTGGGGCGGTGCCTGCAATGACATAGCCTTGAGCTGTAAGGTGTATCTTAATTCAATTTTTACTGTCTTCAGGTTGAGAGGATGCTTCTAAATGTTTGACCTTTTGTGAGATTGCGATGTTAATTATAGAAAATATGTATTAGTGCATCGCTCTTGCCAGCCCTCCTTCCCCAAGGTTGCCATGTTGTTACTACCTCTGCTTTGAATAATTAGGAAACAATAAATGCTAATAAAAATAAGGGTAAAAATCTATGCCCACTTCTGTTTTTTATCCAGTTTGTAGATCTAGTTCCAAAGTTAATCACTTAAAAACAAAACTTTCCATACTAGAAGAGGTAATGTTCAGAGCACCTTTTTTCAACAGCACAAAATCATAGCTCCATTGAAAATAAAGTTGATATTTTCTTGTGTCAGCTAAGGTATCTGATGTCACATGATAAATATTCTTTGACTATAGAGCTGGGTTTTTTTCCCCTGCTGTTACCTTTGGCCTACAGAAAAGTGAAAATTTTTCGCATGCAGAAATTTGGCAGATTCAGTGAGTTTCAGCTTGATGCCACTATATGAACAATTTTCTAGAATTTAATGTCTTGTGAATCCTTTCTCTCTGCTTTTCTATTTTCAGTGAATGACCAGAGTTTATACAGAAACACCTAGTGTGTAAAGGTGAAACTGGCATTTGAGTAAAAAGGTATTACAGTCTTTTGATACTAGGAACTACCTATTATGCAGTTTTATTCTGAAGGCTGGGCATACTAATTGCTTAAGTTAACTGCTTGGAGACTTGAATTAGTTGACCCAATAGTGGTTGGGACAGTGTTTCAAGTGTTAACTTTTTTTACCGTTTGTAAATTAAAGTGAATGCTGTTGACTCAGCATTTTTAAGTAACTGACTAAACGGACTAGCTACTTCATGACTCAAAGCCAGAGTTTAGGTTGGGATTGTTACTGCTTGGCACATCCAGAATTGTGGAGTGAAAGTTAAATGTTTTAATTTGGAATAACAGTCATCTTTTTGATGAAAGGTAGCATGTGGGGAGAGAATTGGTTCTTCTTTGTGTTCTTGGTGCAACTTCTAGCAAATGTCAGCACGTTTGTGATAGGAATTGTGGAACTTAATGTGTGAATCTTTTCTAGTTTAATATGCTTGAAAATTAAATTTAAAATCTTAATCTGGACTTGATTTATTCATAGTTATACCTTCTCTTATGTCAGCTTTTGCCCTTTGTTAGAATCTGCTGCTGGAGTACTACGTTTTTGTGCAAGGAAAACAGAACCAGTTTCTAAGAAGGGGCTGACGCTTGCAGAAACAAAGCCTAGAATGCGCTGAGGTTCTTGAAGTGCCTCAAAACTGCTAAAGCCCAACTAAAAATAGTTCAAGGAATTCTAATGATAGCCGAGGCCTCCATCCCATGCAGTCATTGCTTGCTGCCCCCTCCGCCACAAATGCGTACTGAATTTCTAAAACATACAAGCAAACTAGTGAGGGATATGAGATAAATGACAGCAAGGTGTTCTGTCTGAGGTTCTGAAAACTTGTGCCATTATGTTATTTATGTATGCAGTGTCATTTCCTTTTTCAGAAGCTACTGGGGTGAGTTTAGATCACTGATTTGATTTGCATGGATATCTCTGTCTTGAGGTGATGCTGAGAATAGGGTTAACTTAATCTGAAAGTAGAAAAACCTGAAGATCAATGGCTTGTCCTTAAAAATTTAAGAAATGACCACCAGAGAATTGCACTTTAGCAAAGTCATAGCTCCTAGCAGCTCCGAAAGGCCTGTCCTGAAAGTTAACATCCTGTGAGAAGCAGGTTGTGGAGTAACTGAGAATAGGAAATTGTGATACTGATGGAGGTGACCAGCTGCTGAGAATGGGGCAGCCAAAGCCTCGTCTATTTCCAGTGTCAAATCCATTTTTAAATGAGTTTAGGCGATAGATTAACTAGCCTGGTTGCAGTCGAGTCTGTTAAAGCTTTTTCTATTCTATACCTCAGTCCATTTGTACACCTAGAGTTATTGCATTTCTTGGAGGACGTTTACAGGTTTGGTGGCCTTCAGGAAGTAGGATCTGCCTGTATTTTTTGCTAATGCAGTGAGGCTTTTAATAGATTTTGTAAATCACTGTCCTGCCTACCTACTAGACAGTTGTCTCACAGGCATTTCTGCTACCTTAGACACTAAAATGATAGATGCCCTTTAGAAGTAAAATGTAGCAGGCTGTATATCAGAGGTAGAACTTGATGGGGGAAGGACGCACTTGTGCTTGAAGGTTGTTAGCGGTTGGTTTCTTTATGATGGCACAAATTGGGATTTTTTAGCACATTATTAAAGCAGCAGATTATACCAGTTGGTATTCTGTTTTTAGTAATGAAAACTCTGATTTTCAGAGGAAGGTACTGAGGAAAGTGGTGGTGGGAGTTCTGGTAAAAGTGTGTGAACCTACCTTCTTTTTAAGTTTGGCAGGTGAAGATGTGTGCTTAAATAATATTTTCTTACTTGTGTAGATGTTACCCCTTTTTTAGTTTAATGCTCTTTTTCCTTGAGAATGATGGACCTAGTGCCCCTAGATGTTACTTGCTGTTTGTGTTTAAGTGCTTTTGGTTTTCATCATAAACTTGAAGATAATTTTATCACAGAGTAACTAGGTAAGTAAGACTGTTCTTGAACACTGCATTTGTGGCACTTCATCACCTTGATGTTTAGAGGTTCCTCCTCATCCTTTCTGCTTCCCAGGATTCCAGAAACAACATCAGAATGCTCCAGCTGACTTGTAAGCTTGTAATTTGCTAATTCTCTCTGTACTTCTGAATAACAAGTCTTGTGAACTGGGCACTTAGATGTAGAAGGCAGTAAAAATAATTTCAGTGCTGAGTTTCATGTCCTGTGTTTATGTGCACCCACCAAAATGTCAGATGTAAAGACTTAGGAGCTAGAAAATCCTGATTTAGCTGTGATTTTGCTTGTGCCTTTCTCTTAATTTATTAAAGGAGTCATGGGTTTGATTTACTAGTTTCTAACGTAGCCTTATTCCTTGCACTAGCAATTTTTATTCTGTCCTTTAATTTATACTATCCATCCACTGAAGCAGTTGGACAGAGGAGTCATATTAGGTTCTAGAAATGGAAAATTTTCCATTTGCCCTGATAATAAATTTTCTAAATGTGCTACATACACCCTAATCAGACTGATAACCTTTTATTTCCTGGATAGTTTAGGAAGTTCTGTCCTGAAGTTGGATGCATTTTGCACGAATTTTATAAGCAGAAATGGTTTTAAATGGAAGTAGGCAGCAGGGCCTTAACAAGAAAGTCAAGGTTCACTTGCTATAAGATATTGCTATTCCAAGGTTATCTGAAATGTTGGTCTCTAATTTTTGTCACTTAAAGGTTAGACTTCATTGTTGTAGGTTGTCTCATTTGGGGAATAATAAATTACTGGCACACTTATAATACACTGAACGAAATAATACATCCTGGGTTTCCTTCGAGGTGAAGTTGCACAATGCAGAATGCTCTTGCAGCTGCACTGAGCTATGGAGAGAAAGTGCATCTGTTTCATTATCTTTTTGGAATCCAGTGATCACAAGCCTCTGATTTAAGGCTCCCAAACCCAGAGCAGAACTGAAGCAAGTAAAACTTTTAAACCCTTCAGAGTATATTTATTATTGTGAAAGGGTGGCTCTAAAAATCAGTTATTTGCAAAAGGGCAATGTACCTTAAACCACAGAATTCCTGTTGCTCATTTTGAGTATTGTTAATCTAGATATATCTCAGTCAATCATTTAATGATACCTTAGGGCTTCTGTAGCTGCAGAGCATAAGGATATTTTTAAAAGCAAATTCAGACTTTTTTGTGTGGTTCTATCATATTATGGAAGATTGCAAATGGAATGGAGGATGCTGGAAGAAACCTTTGGATAGTCAGGATTCTGGAGTGAAGAATTTGATGTCAGTAATGCACATTTACTAAGAGGAAAGTAACACTTTTAAGTATTTTGAGGGATTAGAAATATGGAAAACACAATCATGGAATAATGTTTTAATCAATTTAAGATAAATCTGTCTGATACCAAGAAAATTTTCCTGAGAACATTTGGCTGTGTGGTATGGGCCATTACTTCAGCAAAAATTTATAATTATTGAAAAGGGAAATTACATATTTTTTGAAAACTAATTTCTACACTTGGCAGGGAGAAACTGGAAAATTTTACTCTTTTCCATAAAAACTTGAATCAATTCTTTGACTTTCACTGGATTGTTGGTTTTGTCTGATGGAAATCTATAGAAAGGAGAACTTGCATTTCCACAAACTTCTTGTTTTTGGCTTACATAGTTCTTTGAGTACCACAGAACTTTCTAACTTCTTGTTTTAGGGGAAACATTAGGAGCGAATGTGAATTCCTGATGAAATTAATCAGCCCCAGGAGGGAATAGTGTGGGTAGACATGCTGCAGCTCAGGCTTCCAATGCATCTGTTAAGTGGGATTCCAGATACTTCATTCAGGGCCAATCCTAAATATTAACTGCCAGTTTTTAAAACTCTGTAGACAAAGACTCAGAACCAAATGGAAAAGACGAATTAGGTCACACTCTCTATATCCATGCCAGGTATGTTTGTCTCTGTTTTTGACAGTGCTTTGACAGGTCATCTTAAGGCCATGCCATTACTGGAAAGGTGTACATGTACTTTCCTCAATATATAAACTGAAATACTTAAGAAGTTTTATGGAAACTATTTAATGTTCTCCCAAAAGGAGTTGATGCATAGAGCTTGAATCCAGACAGATGAAGAACTTCTGCTGAAATACACTTCTGAAAGTAAAGTGATTTTACTGTTGCATCAGGGGACTCTCCCTTTCCTGTAAAGAAAACAACTGCTGAATGTTAAAACACACCTAGGTTGCAGTGAGTCATATTGTGGACTTTGGAATGACTGATTATACTTAAAATAGTCGTCTTAATACCAATTTACTAGACAATTAAAACAGGCAGTCATTTGTGAGTAGAAGTCTTTTTGAAAGGTCTGAGCCCACACCGATCATCTATGCTGTCAAACACTTTGGAACATTTAATGTTTTTAAATTCACGTTTCACAGTTATATTAAGGAAATACAGTAGTTTGATCTGCCTCACCAACGTCTTAGCTTTACTTTTTGACTGCAATTAGGGTGGAAACCATTTCCCTGTATGCTGCTTATACGTGGTTTTGCTCATCTTGGAGCTGGATAGACCTTCAGAAATACTTGAGACTGAAGAATTTTTCCAAGTATTTTTCACGCTGTAGCCCTGACAACATTTCTGTACGGTCATACACTTTGTATAGTGCCTGTTGGATGCAAGCTGCTTGCTTCTAGGTGGGGCTGTGATGTTAAATCTGTGTTCAGGGTAGTGAGTTGATTTGCTAAAACAAGTGGTATTGCCATGCACTCTGCTTGTGCATTGTTTTTAAAGAATCTTGTCTCAAAATTGGTTTATTTTGAAACAGTTTCTTCACTTGGATGTGACCGTTTGGTTTTGTGGCGTCTGGCCAGTAAGTGTATGCTGTTATGGGCAAATACAACGTTAAGTAATTGGAGTTACCCACTGTCACCCATGTAACATCTGTTCTGGTGGCAAGCTTTAACATTCCTTAAAGAAAAAATCAAAAGAAAATGAAACAAATAACAAAAAAACCAAAATCACTTCAAAGCTCAAAATAGGGAACATTCAGCGTCAGCTCAGGAAGGGAGGGAACATCTAGGAAACAGCAATAAAATTCATTCTAGTCTCTGTAAGACCTGTGAAAATCCATACCCTGTGGCAGAGAGCTTCTGAGCAGTCGCTTTGAAGTTCAAGCTGGATTCTCTTCTTCCCCCCACCCCCCACTGCCCCCAACTGTCATACCATTGAACTTTTTCCATCATACAGTAAGGAGGAATATAACTTTTTTTATATGTTATATGCATTGATATTGATTAGTTTGTTCTTTTGTATCAAAAAAAGAGTAATACTATTGGATTTTCTTTTTCTAGATTATTTTTGTGTCATATGAATTAAAACCCAGCAGAGGACTGTGTCTTAAATTACTAAAACCTACAAATACAAATCACTTCCCACAAACTGTTGTGATGTTTGCTATTAAGGAATAGCATTTAAAATCGTATGCCCAAAAGATGAAGATGATGTTGGAATAAGGTGTTTCAAACAACTCAAAGTTATGTGGGCCTTAGGCTCAAAGATATTGTTGAAACAGGCTGGCTTGAAAATCAAATTTTATGTAGACTTTATTCACAAAACTCGATGCCAGCAACTTTGAACGTCAACACATTCCTCTTTGCTAAAGATCATGCAGCAACTTAACCAGTTTAAGGGGCCAAGCTTTTGGAGGGCATTGCTGCTTATGACAGCTGCTTTTACACTGACATTTTTTCCTTCTGGTGGAGCAAAAGTAACAATACTAAGTTGGTGAGAAATGCAAATGGCAATGTAAATCAGTCTTTTAATAGCATAACATTAAATAACTTGGTGCTGGTGGTATGACCCGAACATGTCGTATGTGTCGACATGTGAGTGATCGTGGCATTGTAAATATCCTGAGTTACTTCAATTTACCGCATTGGGAACTTCTGTCAGTACTTAGGCACATGGTATCTTTAGCTTGCTTTGAAAATTGACCTTAAACTACTTGTGATCAGTAGATAATCTCTGGAGCTGACCTGGTTCATGTTCATCTGGTATTGAATGGATAAGCATGAAGAATATATCTGTTAGCTAATGATGTTGGATTATATGCAGAGACTTATGTATTTTCTTATTGAAGTCCAATTCTAAATGGTGCAAGTGCTGAAGGCAGCTCAAAGGTCAATTTGGTATTCAAGTTTTTTTTTAAAATATCTTTGCTTGTCAAAATTTTTTATGGTTGAATATGTGGGAAGAGAGAACAGCGCAGTTCAGATAGTGGTGGTGTTTTTCTGCCACTTGCACCAACCACATAGTTAAATTGTACATAAAGTCTTTAGGGTACACTTGTTGAATGTGATGTCGCAATCAGGCTTGCCTTTTAAAATAGGTTTAGATTGGGGCGGGGGGGGGTGTTGGTGGGACTTCATTTTAATGTCAGCTTTTAAAAGAAGGGATTGTCCTGAAAACAGGTAACAGAAAGCGTATGTGGAGTGGGAGTGGTACATGAATTGCAGGGGATGTGTACATGGTGTAAAAAAGGAGAGGCTGGCTGGATGCATACACAGGAAATAACTATGAAGGAGCTCTGTCTTCAGGGAGCTTCTTTGTCTGTATCAGGCACTTCAAGTAAAGATGTGGCTGGCATATTCCTTGAGGACTTGCTTTTTCTAAAGCTAAAATAGTGGGGAAGAGATGAAAGCAAATGAATTAATATCTCCAGCTCAGGTTAATTGCAATGGTCTGATACTACAACCACATGTTCAGCCCTTGTTCCTGCTTAAGCAGTGAGAAAAAGAGACTAAGAAAGGACAGTTACTCAGCTGGGAAAGAACAAAAGTAGGACTGGAGAAGGATCAAAAAAGGCAATTGAAATGCAACTTTCTCTTGGCATGTAAAGGAGTAAGTCTGCCAATGGAGAGAAAAATAACAAAAATAAATTTCGGCTTTAAAGGGGGAAGAAGTGGATCGCTACCAGGCTCCTAGTGTGCTCCCCATGGCTCCTTTGGGCAGCTGTGGATCTGTTCCTGGGACCAGGAGCCCTTTGCTGCTATCATCTCTTTAACAGATAAGTAAACAAGCCTGCCTTCTGTAGGAGGGGAAAAGGATATCATATATGAGAATATGATGCTATTAAGACAGCAAAAGTGTTAGCACACTGTGAAGGTAGAAATAAACTGAGATGGATGAGCAACGCTAACAAGAACGGGGTGGGAAATCCTGTCACGCTACAGGAGGACCAACGCACCACTTGAGAATAATGTATCAGTGTGAGGGAATTAGCAAGTGCCAACCTCAAATAGTGACGTTGCAAACCTGTTCTAATGCAGCCGCACCAGGACACAAAGGGTCTGGCTTGAGGACAGTTTTGATTCCTGTGTCTTTATACTGCTTGTGGTTCTGAGAATCGCCCACCAGCAGGGAGGCCAGTGGCCAGCAGCTCAAACATCATGTGGCTTTTCATGGCAGTGTCTGAGGTGTGTTTGATGTTGTAGAGCACATAATTGCTGGTGGTTCAGGTCTTGGTTTAGAAGGTGTTCGAAGTCACAGTTCTTAATGATGGTGGCAACTGTATTTTGATACATAACTTTCTCTGACAAAAAACCCCCTGTTTGCTGTATGTGAACATGGATGGCAGTTTATTGTATTGGCTGACTTCATCACAGAATCATACCTGTGGTAGTGCCTGTCTCTGCAGGTAAAATTTGTCTTAATCAGTTTTGAGGTTGGCTGAGGTCTGCTTCATTGCTTAGGCTGCCTGTATTGATTTTACTTAGTATCAGCTGATGTGTAAAATGAGGATTCCTGGCTGATTGCTGTCTGACGGAAAGGTAGAAAAGCCCAAGTGGGAAAGATAAAGAACAGGTGTAGGAAATCTTGTGTTTCCCTGGCCATTACTGACTCACAACAGTGTAAAGTAAATCATTTAGCTTACTGTGCTGTCAGCTTTCACTGCCCCACACTGCTAACATTTTGTCTGTTGGAGAGTAAGGTGCCTTCCAAGAAATGATGGTGGTGTCCTGAGATGAATGGCTTGCTGAGTGTACCAAATACGTTATTGATTGGAAAGAGAGTGTCTGGATAGATAGTTAGATTCACTCCAAGTCTGTTTGTATTCTAGTCTATCCTACCTGATTCATAAATGAGATCTTGTTCCATTTATGGCTATTAAAAAACCAAAATCTTATACCTGAAGTCTAGAATGAGGATGTTCCACCCTAGCTGATAGAGGCACAGATCTCTTCCTTACTATGTGCTGCGGTAAGGATTAGGAGGCCCTTGAGATGAACTGGGAGCGGGAGCTGCTGACTGGGCAGCTCAGCTGCTCCAACTGAGGAGTACCAAGGAGATAAAGCAGTGTATGTAACCCTCTCTTTGCTGTCTTAAAAACTACCGTTCATTCCCAGCATCCACTTTTTTCTCTACGTTTTTTCAGAAATCTGCACAGAACTGCTCATTCTCAAGCCTGCATGGTGGAGGCAGCACTTTCAGGATGCACTGGCACACAGGCTGCAGTGCGACATGTAGCCATGGCAAAATCCTTTTGTGCTGCTGCAAGAAGTGTGGGGCCTGCCCCATCGGGGAAAAAAAGAGTGGGCTTTAATGTTGTAGGGAATGTAGATTTGAAGCTCAGCTTAAATTAGTCACGCTAAAGCTCTCCTGTAAACATTTAGTGTACAGGAGGTTGCAGGGTGTTAGCGTTTTTAATTCATAACCAAGCAGCTACACACCGTGCTCTGTGATAGAGCTACCACCAAGGACAGAATTTTATATTAAGATCAGTAATATTTTTTTAGTACTAAGTTTACAATAAATCTTTAGGGTTTGGAAGGCATAAAAGAAAAATGCCTGTTTGTTCCCATGTTGATGTAGTTATAACATCTTGAAAAGTTTTTATTTCGGCATTTAAATGAAAAATCAAAGCTACAGTTTTGTCAAAAATCTGGTTTTAAATCCCATACAATCTATCTTTCCTGGTTTTCTGGGAAGTGTTCCTTACCCTGTGGCATAGTGTTTCACATCTAATTTGAGCACCTGGATAAATCACATCTCTGGTGCTTAATAGTCCCAACCTTAGGATGGCTTTAGAGGCTGGTAGTCGCACTTCGATCATGACTGATTTAAGGAACCTTTCTGAATGTAGGTGTATTACATGTCAGCTTTCATCATTCTGGGCATTTTCTTGTAAAATTAAACCTCTGCATTAGACAAGGTTACTGCATTGTCGTCTCTGAGACTTTGAAACTAGTTTGTGTGGTGGTGTGCTTTTATGGCTGGTGTTGACATCTGTCATAGGAGGAAAGCATTGAGCCAAAATGTGAAGTTTTTCTCATTGCAGAAACCTGTGGGGTGGGAATAACTCATTCTAATATGGGAGTGACTCATGCAAAATAACAGTATCAGTGTGGGATTGTATCACCCATCTGCCTACTCTGTCTTAACTCTTGTTTTGAAACGTACCTTAGGTTTTGCAGCTTTTTCCTTAACACCACTGAGGTGTACCGTTCCATACGTGTGCTTAAGGCCTTGCATACTTCACTATTAAACAGTTACACAAATTTCCCACTTATCCCTGTGCTGTAATAGCCGGTGTCTAGTCTTTCACAGTGGCTTTCTAGTGTTAGAAAGTCTTAAAAACATCTATTTCTGATTTGTTAAGTGGAAGGGTATGTCAGGATCCTTATCATGCTACCCTCCCACTATTTTCTCTCGGGTGGTAGTAAGAGCACTTATTTCTTAATGTCTTGGTAGGGAGAATCTCTGAAAGCTTGTTTGTGGAGCTATATGCAGGATTGCATCCACAGTAAGTACACTGTGTGAATGCAAAAATGCTTTTTTCACCCAGTTGGAAGTACCCTGCTACAAGTGTCAGTTTAAAATAATTGCCAACACCTTAAATGGACTTGGCGTGAGTAAACTTTTTCAGCTGGACTGCTCTGCTACCGTGGATCGTTAAAGGAAGTAATAATGGTGTGGTGGTATGCACAAGGCAGTAGGTTTGTGTCTAAAATTAGCTTGTTTTGATTATAGTGCCACAGTTGATAATTAAAATGCTAAGGGTTTTTGCCCTGAAAGCTTACAGTTCCTTAAACATTTTATTTGAGCTGTTTCATGAATTTGGATACATGTTCCTCTATCAAAAATCTGACTTAACTAGCCACAGTTTGCAAGCTTTGTGGAAACCTGCTGGTTTCCACAGCAAAGTGAAACCTTTTATGACCTGTTTATTTTCCAAGTAACTGAATGCAGATTTTTTTTATCATGTAAATTCTTACTGTAAAGTTGCTCTGAGTACTGTGGAGTCTGGAGCTTACTCGCATTTTTTGTCAGCTCCAGAGAACATGGGTCAGTTGCCGTAATGAGTTGGGTAAAATCACTGGAGCTCAGAGACAAGTAGGTCAGCCAGAAGTTGCTCTTTTCCTTGTGAGTTCTCTGAAGTATCCCCTTCACTGGGAGAAAATCCTGCATCTCTTTCCTCCTTTGCCTTCACTCCTGTCTTGGAAGGTCTATAGGAGGCTTTGCAGCCTTGGAGAGAGGCTCATCTTCATTTGCTGGAGGCTTCTAAAGCTTTCCCTCTCCCCCATGTAGGAGAGCTGTAAGCAAGGGGAGCAGCATTAGCAACAGCTCGGTGTGCCAGAGACTGACCACTTTATAGCTCTTCCTGTTCCTGGGAGTGACAGGGCAGACACGAAGGACGCTTCCTGGCTGTGCTGGATCGGGTGTTACTTTACAGCCTTGCAAAGAGCTGGTGCATTGTGGTGAGGATAGCTGCTGGCTAGATGGGTTTGAATCCTTGGTTCTCTCCAGTAGGTGGGCTGGAGATTCCTTATTCCGAGTTTAATGAACACAATTTATATAAAAAATACCAGAGCTGTTTTTCTTACTTTTTTTCCTGTGAAGTTGAAATAAGTTCTTATTTATAAATAGCTTTGAAACTTTCTGCGTGGTGTTTCATTTTTCCAGTAAATGCTTATTCATTTGCAAACACTTTTTTGAAATGCGAAGTGCGTATCCTGAAACTAAACTTGGTCCTGAAACTACATGCCAGTAAACCTTGTCTTGTTAATTTTTCTGCAGTCTGATCATCTTAATGTAGTCTCTAGCTTTGTACCTTTACACAGTTTGCTTAAATAAGTGTGCATCTATCTAAAATGCCCTTAAACTCTTTTTTTTTCCCTTGCTGCAAACATTTGAGTCCATCCAAACTTAAAGGAGAATAAAAACAGACTGAACTTAGTTGCAAAAGTGTAATATGTCAATGTCTTTTTGTTGTTTCAGGAGCTGTTGGACAAATATTTAATAGCTAATGCAACTAATCCAGAGAGCAAGGTGTTCTACCTGAAGATGAAGGGAGACTACTTCCGATACCTTGCTGAAGTTGCCTGTGGTGATGACAGAAAACGTAAGCACCTTGTGGTCTTCAGGTCTTTAATAACTAATGCACTTCAGTTTTGGACCATGAGCAAGGGAGCAGTAAATAAAGTGCCAGTATCTTACTCTGACTTCACATGAGACCACTGAGTGGGAACAATTGTATTTCAGTTGGAAATCTCCAGTGTTCACACAGAGAATAAAATTCCTCGCAGACCTTAAGCATAGTATGCCAGGGATTTTAGCTGGTGTTCCTGCCATCTACCCTAGTAGTTGTTCTGTAATACTAATTCAGAGAACAATTTAGGTGAAGGTCTGCTAACATATTTAATGTTGTTTTTATTTCTTTACTAAAATGAAGTTGGTGAGGAAGAATAAACAGATCTCTGCAACATTTTTTACTCTGATGGAGTCCTGTTCTGTAATTTCTAACTGCTTCCGTGTGAAGCTGACTTTGTTGTAGGCACCTGAGATTATAAAGAAGCAATGAAATTACTGGCTCAGTATACATTCCAAAAAAGTGCGAGGTGCACTCTGAACTGGTTGGTGTTCATGGGGATAATACTGTCCCTGTAATTTTAGTTTGCTCTTTTGGATTCTGTAGAAGAGGCCTGGAAAACCTCACAGCTGGTACCATCACTTGATACTGGGCAACCTGAGAATGTAGAACATTCCTAAAAGTTAGAACATGTGCGTAAGTTGTTCTGAGTAACTCGGGAAGCTCTTCTGGGGAGGATTTTAACTGTCTTAACCAGAGGATGTATTGAATAAAGCGTTAAAACTGTGTTGCAAGGTGCCCAGATACTGTTGTGATGTTAAAAACTCTTGATATGGCATAAGCAAGTGATACATTTCTACATAACACACTAAAATGAGCTCTGGAGTGATGCTGTGACACAGAAGAGAGATGGACTGTTGGAGCAGGCAGAGTGACTGAAGTGACTGTCCCTTAGGGTTGAACTGGTAGGCATCTGACAGTGTTGGCTAGTGTAAACCTGTTGAATTGCCAAGTGGGAGGACAGAGCTGATTGTCACTTAAGGCTTTGTTAGTCTCCTTGTATCATAAAAGCATTTAACTTGAAAATATACAAAATGGAGTAAAAATCTCGGCATTAATGAGTTCCATTCAGAAATTCTTAACCCTTTGCCTGAATCAAATGACAAGAGCAGGTCCAAGTGTCGCAGAGCCAACTTGTCTGATTTGTGTTTTGCCTCAAGCAAGTTTGAAATCTGTGAGCTTGTCTGGGCAGAGAAATACCAATTTATCTTGGCTAAAAAGACTGCATTTAAAGTAATATGCATGCTGATATGGGTGCTTACTGTAGCAGAGGGACTGACCTTACCAGCAAATCTCAGTGTTGTGTTGGGATGTTACAGCTTCTGTGCATCACTGTGGATACATCTTGTGGATGACTTCTTGCAAACTTCTAGGAGTTTTACCTGAAGATTTTCTGATGTTTCACCTCTAAGCACCTCTGTTTATCTTATCAGCTTAGAATATATTTTATGTACTTATAACTTACTTCCTGCATTTGCTAAGTTTTTTGCTTTTCTTACCTGTTCTTGATGAATTAATAGTCCATTAGCACTCACTACAGTGTAAATGCTGAAAAACCCAAGTCTGTGTTCTGTCTCCCTTGAACACTTAACAGATTTTATTTACCAAACTTTTTTTCAGCACTTTCTAGAGCAGTTATGCTATTAGCTTCCTCAGAGCTGTGTTCTGAGCTCTGACAGTGGCCCTTCTTTTCCTGAGGTCTCCTTCCATTCTGCCAGCATGTTCAGGGTGACTGTTGACCCATTGGTTGTCTGTCAAAAGAAAATCTGGAATAGACTGTATGTAGCGCCCTTAAATGATATGGCCTGATAATCTCTTCTCTCTGGTATTCTTCCCAGTTATTTTGGGCATGACCTTGGTTTTTTTATCTTGACCTGTCTACCCCCAGTTCGTGGAGTCAGACTTCCAGTTTTTCAGGAACATGCAGTACATATCTTCCAACTTCCTCAAGCAGAAGTAGTGCCATACAGACAGTAGCCTTCTTTACTCTGCACACCTGACTCACACAAGCCTGTCCTTCCTGTGCAAGTAATAAAGCAGGAATTCTGTCCATAAAATGAAGCACAATTTTTTTTGCTGTTTTTATCTAAAGTATCAAAGACTATTAAGGTAATATAGTCATCTTGGATGTTTGTACTAACTTCTGTTTCACAGCAACTGTGTTTATCTGTCTGTTGAATACCTTTGCTCTGTAGTAGCTCAATTTGCTCCCTGTGTTTTGTCAGTGTGGCAGCCGTACTTAAAATGGGCTTAAAATCATTACCTTGATCAAAGTGCAGCGTTCTGCTAAGAGTGGGCTTAAATAGAGGACTGTTCAGTCTGCTACTAATGGCATACTTTAAATAGTCATAGCTTCTGAAAAACAACCCACCAAACTTAACGTTTCTCATTCTTTTAACAGAAACAATAGAAAACTCACAGGGAGCTTACCAGGAGGCATTTGATATCAGCAAGAAGGAGATGCAGCCAACACATCCAATTCGCTTGGGTCTAGCTCTTAACTTCTCTGTATTTTATTATGAGATTCTCAACAATCCTGAGCTTGCCTGCACACTGGCAAAGACAGTAAGTTACTTTTTTCTTCTGTATGCCTGCAGGGACAGCAGAAGAGAGTGATGTTTAGAATTAATATGAATGATTGTTTCCTAGAGTTTGTGCCGGAATTGATCCTATGTAATGTATCTGGGTTCCTAGCTTATATTGTTAGTGGGATTAAAGGGATACAAGCAGGCTATATTTACAGTGTGACTTAAACTTTCAGCCACACTGCAAGCTTTTATGCCTTTATTATGCTTCTGTTTCAAATAGAGCGATTTGGGTCATTAACTTCTGATGTTGCCTTTTTTTTTTTAAGCTACCTTTACTGATACGTTTAGCTTCTTGTTGTTTAACGATCAGAAAGACTAAAAATGGTTTAATTACTCTAGGCATTTGATGAGGCTATTGCAGAACTTGATACACTGAACGAAGACTCATACAAAGACAGTACTCTCATCATGCAGTTGCTTAGAGACAACCTAACAGTAAGTTGCCTTTTTATGTGCTGTCTAGCTCTGTAACCATGTATTTGCTTAGACTGAATTTCTGGTGAAACACAACCCTTATGTTGCTGTAGCACAACACATAGCACCAATTTGGGCTATTTACCCTACTGTAGCTTTTCATAGCTTCGTTTGAATGTCGTATAAGTTGATGTCAGCGACTTTGTGCTGTGTAATCTAGATTAACAGCTTGGATAGCTCACATTCTCCATTGTTTACTGGCCTTTTTGGTGGAGGGGGAGAAGGTGCATTCAGTTAATTTAATGTACGAGATAGGACAAGGAGTCAAAAAACAGTAGTACATGATCTGTCAGGGATTTTTACTCAAACTTTGACCACCTCAGGAAAATGTCTTTCCTGTTGCACATTTAGTGCAGCTCACTTTGTTCATTTTCCTGATTTTCATTCAAAACAGGATCCATAATTTCAATGTATGAAGAATAAAATCATTTCAAGTATATATTATAACAATTAGCAGTTTAAGAAAAGTGCCTAATGGAACCACTAGGTTCTATTAAAGTATGTAACTAAGGCAATTTTTAGATAATATCCTCTCTGGATATTCACTGCATTTAAAATTATTTAATAATTAATTAAATGTTATTATTTTGCAATACTCCTTCAGTAGAAATGTCTTTTATTAGCACTGTAAAATGCTTAGCTTCAGTAACCAAAATGGTAATCTTCACTGTCAGGATTCAGTCCGATGCTTCTTGAAATTGATGTTACTCGTGAAGCTACCACCAGACTTGTCGGATGATCTAGGAGTGCTGATGTAGCTCGCTGTAGAGCGCTAAAGACTGCTCCAGTTTAGAACACAGACTGCTCTGCCTCTCAGACCTGAGGCACGTAGCACACGGGAAATTATTTCCAGTTACTTCTCCGAGCAAGTACTGAAAGCCAGGGTTGTACAGCTCCCGTGCACTGGTGCTTTGTAGATGCCCTTAAGTCTAATTCATTACAATTTCCATACAGTCAATAGCTGTCCCTTTTCGGAAGTAAGGCTGTGCTTCTGAAAGCTGACACTGTTTTTCTTTACTTTCTAGTTATGGACATCAGACAGTGCAGGAGAAGAATGTGATGCGGCAGAAGGTGCAGAAAACTAAAATGCACATGGGGCGTCATTCTCCCTTTCCTTCTCAAGAAACCTTTTTACACGTCTCCATTCCTTATAGCTCCACTTGGATTTCCTATAGCAAAGAAGACCCATCCATGTGTATGGAAATCAATTTATAGTCTTTTCACACTGCAGCTTTGGGAAAACTCCATTCCTTGATTTGTGTTTGTCCTGGCCTTCCTGGTGTGCGGTTACTGCTGTAGAAAAGTATTAATAGCTTCATTTCATATAAACATAAGTAACTTCCAAACACTTATGTAGCGGACTAAAGTGTACCTGGTATTTAAAAACAAATCTGAAACAGTTCCTGCCAGTCAACTGTGTTTTGTATTACAGTAAGATATGAAAATGTAGTTAATTGCAACTGAAGAGTGTTCCACATAGCTCTTGATTCTCCACGTTCCCTTATTCTGCAGGGTTTCCTTTCCATAATTGACTTTCACATGCTACTGTGTATCCTTTTCAGTAGGAATATGGAAGTAGTGGGCCAGATCAAGCTGAGCATTTTTAGTTTGGAAAATGACAAATTGAGTTGCTTCCTGTAACATGTAATACAGAAGCTCGAATGTTCAAAAACAGGGGCTTCTCTTAATCTTCAGTTGCTGCTGTTTAAGTCGATATCCCTTCCCAATAAAAGTTCACTTACACTCCTGCCTTCGTAGTTCTGGTATTCACTTCACTGTGTATTTGAAGCAGCATGTTACTGCCGGAGTACAGGCAGTGCTTTTTGGCAGACTAAACTGCATGTCATTTTTTAATACACTGGAATGGGAAAACCAATTGAAGTTCACATGTCCAAGTATAAAATTTAGTACTTTTCCATGCAGGTTTGTGCACATGTGAGAAGGTGTCAAGTTTGTCCAGTGATTGTTATTTAGAGAGTTTGGACCACTATTGTGTGTTGCTAATCATTGATTGTAGTCCCAAAAAAGCCTTGTGAAAATGTTAATGCCCTCTGTAACAGCAAAGTAACATTAAATAAAATTACATTTTATAAACCACTTACTGTTGACTTGTAACAATTCCATGTAATTGCTTAAGGGCTAAACTTAAATGTAAGTATCTTGTGCTAGAAGTGTCTTTCTCAAATTTAGTGCATACTTTTAAAAAGTGTGCTCTTAAATGAACTCATTTTATGAAAATACCCTGGATAACTTTTCATAGTTAACTGACATGTGGACTTCGTAATAACTAAATCTACTTGAGCTAATGGCCCCTCCTTGATAATGACCTAAGAAAAAATAGCAAATTTCTTTATATTCTTCCATGGCTTGCAAATCTTCTCATCCAAATTATGCATTTTTTCTGTAATCTCTTGAAATTCTCCAATCCGTCCTCCTGTTCTGTTTTTTCACTGATTTTCATAATAATTACAGTATTCCAGCTACACTTTTAGTAATACCGAGGAATTTGTCCTGATCTAGAACATTAGTTTGTGTGCTGCTGCATCATAATCTGCTTTCTTTTTAGACTGCTTTTAGTATTGCCATTTCCCCCAGTTTTTGGAGCTTTTTGTAATAATACATTGCTCTGCCTTTTTTTGTTGTTGGTTTTTTTTTTTCCTCCCCTAGATCACTTCAGAGTTTTTTTCCTAAACCTCTACCTCTTAGTTTTCCATGTCGGTGGGTTTTTTAAAATATTTAATTGCTATTAGTGTCCTGGCTAGACAGGATATGTCATTATGAAAAAGGACATATTACTAGTCCTTGCAGGCTTCTAATGGTACATCTTCCACCTTCCATGTTTTTGTTCATTCTTTGAGTGTGCACAATGAGTGTTCCTACAATAAAACTGTTCAGATTATGTGCTTCAATTGACATGCATTGCTTTTTAAAAAAAAAATTGTATCAATTCCATTTTCTTCATGCAGTCACTTTGAATTGCTGTCAGAGTGTTGTGTGGCAGGATTCTACATAAACTCATATGCTTCTTAATTGGTCGTTTGGTTTCATAATTTCTTCCCCTTCCCCATGCCTTTCTTACCACTCCTTTGTTTCGTAAAGGTTTTTAATCCTAAGTGCTCTCGTTGTCCAGGAAAAATGCTTTGGTACCGACACGTTAGCAGTCAGCTTTATCTGCTCATTTAAGGGCTTGCTTCCTTCGCTGTCTTCTGGAGCGCTGTCTTCACGTGCATTACATTGCCAGCTAACGCCGTCCTCCTGTTTCCTTCCTTTTGCAACTTGTTGAGACAGCTGTCAAGTTTTCCTTACAGGAAAAGTACCTGGGCCTTGTATCTAGATTTGAGCTTTATTTAGTAAAGGCTCTTTCTCATGTCTGTCAAGCTGGGCAAATTCTAGCTGTCTCTTGTTCATTGCATCTACATTTTGCACAAAAAAAAATGAGTTTTGACACTGCAACACCAGCTCCTGAACTTTAATGATAATGAACGCAGCAGCATCTTTCCTCGTACTATTACTTCCAGAGTTTGCCCATTTATGTGTATTGTTTGGGGAGGGGGAGGGAAGGAAAGGTGATGGGAATAGGACAATGGTGGAAAAAAAGGAATAGACCATAATTCCCTAAATGGCCTTGCCTCGTCCCCCCTGTCCCAGGTGAATTCCGTTGTTAGTACAACACCCAGAGTCATTAGGCGCATTCATGTGGTACTATGGTTTCCAGCTCCAGGATATAATTTGTGCTTGCTTATGTGGTGCTCCACCTCACCTAAGAGGACCTGCCCACAGCTTCGGAAACGCTGGACTGGCTAACTCCTCAAATCCCAAACCATGCGTATTCTTTGCAAGCTAGACATACAACTGACAGTGCAGTAAAACAGGAGCATCTTGTTAGATTAAGGATGGGATTTCTGTATGCTGAATATGGTTGCATACAGTAAATCCTGTGGGCCGAGTTGTTGTCTTAACCTCTACAATGAATTTCACAGTAGTGCATCATTTAAAATGCTGCCTTAGTATTTTCAGAATATTAAGAAATAAGTTCTCACTTTTCTGCCAAATGGATGATAGCAGCAGAAATGGTACTGCATGCTAAGCCAATTTCTTTTGGTGTACTTGTGATATAACTCAGTCCAGCAGCAAAACATGGAGTTTAGTACTTAATTTCTCATGATCTTTGTTGAAATGAGTAATGTCAACAAACACTGTTTTGTTTTCCTCTGAATGTTTCTACGGAATTCTCAGTGTGATAGCAACTACTTGTTATACCAGGAGACAAATTATTTTATGATGCTGTAAAACAAGCCGAGCACTTGCTACTTTGCACCTAATTTTGCTCTGTGTGGTACAAAGCAATGTAGAGAGACTAAAGTAAGTCTGGGTTTGTGAGGGGTGGGGGTTGAAAGCTTTTGACTTAGATGGGCACACCACCCCAAAAAAGGCCAGTAGAAATGTTGATTTGGGTAAGCAGAATTTACATGAGCATACAAAATATACTATTTAAATGCTAGTGCGGTTTTCAAAGTAATAGTAGTGTCCTAGATACATCTGAGAAATGGTCTGATACTACCTAAAATTATCTTCCATATCAAACCCAAGAGGTTTTGGAGTTGGGCAATAAACCATTATATATAGGAAAGGACAAACTTTGACATTTATTTCCAAAATTAGTGGAAGACTATAAACTTGTGATCCCAATTTTACAACCGAAATCCCAGACCTCTGTAAGGAGAACTAACTGCCCTCTTTTGTGTGAGAAGCTAGATGACATGACTGCTGAAAGCTCCAGCAATTACCACTTGGCCAGCTTTCAGATGAATAAAATACCAGTGTGGGAAGGGTGAAATGTTAGTACCAGCTTTGGATGGCTGCCGCGATATTTTCCACTATGCTGCAAAGACTCCAACTTGCTAGAGGAATGCCTTTGTCATTTTTCACTTTTGCCAGAATCCTTAAATGGATAAACAGGACATGAGCATATCTCTGATAATACAGTGTAGCCTCGAACGATGGGATCAAGTACTTTAAAACTTCAATTCCTGTGTATGCAAACTTGTTGAAGAGAGGTTTGTCTGTAGAGTAGGATCTGTGAGTTGACGTCAGGGTAGGAAACCCTAAGCCGAGATTCTGTGAATGCCATTGGAAGTGGCTCATAAGCTCTTTTATTGCAAATGATACTCTCTGTTGTCCAATCTCTTCACTTAGTTAAATCCTCGTTCCCAATGTTGTGGTCACCATGGTTGTAAAAGCTCTACGTCTCGAAACAAAAGGACAGTTTGTAAAACCTGTTTGGAGGGAGAAGGGTCAGGGTTTTTTCAGGCCTTGGCTTCAAATGATGTGTGGCTGCTGATCTTGTAATTGCAGTTACAAAGCTGTAAATTGTAACATTCTTCACATACCTCAGTCTTCCAAAGAGGTTTTGTGTGTGTGTGTGTGTGTGTTAGAGAGAGCCTCTGTAGTACAGGACATGTGAATCAGCGCAGCTGAGTTTAGATTACTTCAGTTTTTACTCATAGAACAAATTATGCAAATGTGAACTGGGAGGTGACAATGCAATTTTGCTGCTCTCATGCCTTCTGAAAAAGCCAGACTGCTGTAAAAATCTGCCTTTGCTCTGTTAGTGTAACTTCCACTGGTTTCAATTCCATCTATTCAGCTAATCTGATCAGAATAAATGGTCTGAACAAGATTTTGCTATCCAACTGAAAAGGTTTCAGTAGTTGGTGAACTTTATTCTCCACCTAATTTACCTTTAATGTTAGAATTAATCAGTTTAAATACAGGACCTTGAAAATAGAACTCGATTCTCATAGATCAGGTCCTCAGCAGTGTTTTATGCAAACACTGTTAGCATGTTTTAGAGGTACCCATGCAAAATATACTTTATTCTGAGGCTTCAAAGTAAATATTCATATTAAGTAGCCACACCAAATGCATTAAATAAATGTCAGTGCCAAGTAAATAGTGTGTCAAGTGGAAACTCAGTTACTCTCTTGCCAGTTTGTTGCTGTTAAGCTTTGTACCTGAGAGATGGTTGATGGTTTTATCAGTGAGAGGAAGAGGAGGAACTTCTCAAGGAATACCTAAGCATGACTGGAGAAGTTTGCGTACAGCAGTAGTGCATCGAGAGGCAGTTTAAGTGACTCCATGTTTTTGCTGTTCTATTTTGTCCCTTCCCTCAATTTTTATCCCATGTGTGACAGTTTTGATCACGCTCAGTGGGAAACAAAATATTTGCTTTTGCTAGGCCCACTCTTTAATTACTTACCAGCTGAGTTCAAAACTACTCTGCTGTACAAGTTCTGTTCCTAAAAATGTTCCTAATGTTCTGGTTAACTCTTCTGCTCTGCTCCACTGCAGCTGTCCTTGGCCTTGCCCTTCCTTTCTACCCTGTCTTTGTAAGAATCTGGAGCGAGGGCTGAGCGTGCTGTATGGTCACTTGAGAGATGCTGTTCTTAAAGACACAAACAGTTCTCATCTCTTGCACCTTGAAAATACTTGTAGGAGAGGACGGTCTCTCTGCACTCAGGTGCAGGTGCAAGGATCTTGGAGAAGAAAAGATACAGCAAGACTACTGAAAGTGCACTGTAGGGGCCAGAGAATAAAACAAGGAAGGGAGCCCGTAGATCAGAGCAGTACTGAATGCGAACACTACTGTCCCTTATTATTACCTCCAAAGTGGAGAGAACTTGAAATATCTTGTCACTTAAAACAGTGATGCATGGATGTGCAGAGGCATTAAGGTCTGTTCTGTGGTCAAGGCTGAAAAGATGTTTACACCTCTCTGTGCGTGGCACTCCATGGAGACAATACATTTACGTGCTGTTCAGTACTAAGAGTGCATGGTCTCCTCTGGTGGAGTTGTGGAATGTGGTTCAAAAACAGCAGCTTTGATAAATAACAAATATTAATTTCTGGAAATAATAACATAAGTGGTTCCTATGGAGAAGAAAGCCTTAAGTGTGCCAGCCTAACCAAACAGAGACTTCTGCTTCCACGTGGGACAACATATGCCATGGTTTATGTACTTAAAATAAGACTGGAGGAGACCCCCTAGATCATCACATCCCACTCGGTCCCATCACAGGCACTACACAGCATGTTTATCAAGCCTTATATTTAGATTCTTTTCCTCCTTTGCACTGGAAGCCTGTTCCAGGTCCTCACCCTGCTGATAGCTAGAATTCCAAATAAAAAGCTCTACTTTTAGTGAGTTTATACGCACTTGTTTTTGTGTCAGTGCTGCCTGTTGGATAAAATCCAGTAAGCATTCTGCTCTCACACCATCTGCACAGAGAGAAATCTTGGATTAATAGACCAGAGTGCTCCAGGAACCTTTTGCGGTATGCAGGGAAGGTAGGAATCGCAGAGCTCCAATATAGCAGTAACCAGTTTTCAGAGGCAGGTCCTAATGCTGTGCATACTTTTGCTCAAGGTTTTGCTGATTTTAATGGGGATTCCATTTCGTCTAGAAATAGAATAGTTAAATTGTATTTTGTCAATGTTTATTTGGTCAATAAGAGGGGAATTCTGTTTTGGCATGCATGTGCCCAGAATCTATATCACAAAGGGGAAAAAAATGCTGAGGAAGGAGGAATCTAAATTCTCTTTTTGGTTGCCTAATAGAATGATCTTTAACAGCATGAGCATCAACATTTGAAAGAAATAAACAAGCATTTTACTTTTTCCAAATTGCTGCTCTTTATGAAGGTGGCTCACTTGTTACTTCACTGTTGTAAAAGTTGTTGGTTATTGACAGAAGATGTTACTTATCTGTCTGTCTTGATTGATAGGTCAATTGCAAATACGATTTTTGTCCAGTTAGAACCAGAGGAGAAAGGGTAGATCACTCTTGTCAAATTTTTAAGAGCTGCTCAAGCCTTCTAAATGTGAAGAGCAAACTTTCTTTTTTCAGATGCAAATATAAGATGGTTATCAGCATCCTGGAACTTCATACTTTATTCCTTGACTCTCTAAATTTCTTCTGTCAAGACAACTTGGCAGGCCTCATTACTAGTTAATAAATCACTAGAATTAAACAGTACAGTGGGAAGAATAATGGGAAAGAAAACAAGTTGACTGTTCAGTGGATTCGCAATACTGGAATGTTTTTCTTTATTTTC
>NW_010406701.1:0-5440 GCF_000710305.1 Buceros rhinoceros silvestris | reverse complement strand
TTCCCTACAGTAGGACATTGCTACACCCAGAAAGGCACTGTAGTTTACTGTGTTCTTCTGTTAGCAATCACATCTTTCCTCATCAAGTGGACCATATAAACCTGTGAATTCAAGAAAACCAATGAAAATTATCAAGTCGGAGTGAACCTAATAATTATTTTTATAGAGTAAAGCTTCACAACCACGCTGTGGAGAGCATGACATACATAAACATCCCGAAAATTCATGTCCCAAGAAGCCCTCACCTGACATGCTAACCCTACTTTTCACAACTGATGACTTTTTGATAACCTTTAGTAACTAACCAAGGGTTTTAATAACTATCTAAAATCGTGGGGTAAAGCCTAAAGCCATTTTAAATTATTTATGCAAAAGAATGAAATGCAGAGTGCTTTCATGCATTTTAAAAAGTACCATGATAGGAGCTTGACAATGACTTCTGGGTTTATAATAGAGATGGGATAACCTCTGTTTGTCGTCTTGAGTCCAATTTGCTGGAGATGAAAGAAAAAGCATATGTGGATTAATTTGTAGATTTAATCAGGCAACTGCAGAGAATAACCTTTTAATTCCTGAACTCAGAAGCACTTGAGAATAAAGCACTCTTCTTACCCCACTGGAGAAGGGAAGAAGGTGCCTTTCTCACCAAGAAAATCTTACGGTTCCTCTGGTGGGACATAAAAATCAACTGCAGGCACTTTTATGGAGGTTGGACTGGTTGTGATCTTTTCAAAGAAATTCTAGAGGAGAAGTTACTCATTTTGTCATGATGAGCTTCTTTACGATCTGCCAGGTTACTGCTGAAGTTCCTTGGGTTCTCTCCAGTGAAAATGTTCCTGCAGGGTGCAGTGCTAACAAAATTGCCCAGTGAAGCCTGATGGTCTAAAAACATCACTGCAAGAACTGGTGTAGGTAAGCATGTGAAGGCAGAGAAGGCTGAGAATTTGGTGGCAAAAGGAAATGCTATAGCAAAGCTCAGCAGAGTTTGGAGAATCCCTGCCTAACTTACAAAAGTGAATCCTTAAACCAAACTACATGGTGGCATCTCCTGGTAACACCAAGAAAGCCAAGGTCCTTTGGGAAAGGAGATCAGCCCACAGGGAAATATTTAGAGATAGTTTATAGATAATATATATATATACTGCCACATTCTAATTCAAACCCCTGGACTTACTCGATGAACGTGGTGATGTAACTGGGGGGAAAAAGATGCCGGTTACTCTTCTTTGCGGGCAGCAGAGAAGTTAGTAATGATAAAGCTGCCGAAATAGTTTGCCAATTCCTTACGCCTAATTCTATCACTGTTTTTCTGCTTGTGTTCACTGATATTTTTTTTTCCTTACTAAGCCAAGGCTGCTCTGTACAGCCTGAGAGCTTGCACACTGAGATGTTCTGCTGAACGATGGGGATCCAGGCACTTGGAGCAATGTATCAAGGCCACCTACAGTCAGCTAGCGCTAGTGCCAAGTCTCCTGAGGGTCTGCTCAGAACATCAGGAGGACTGGCTGCTTCTTAAGCTACTTACTGAACTAGCTGTTTGATTCTTTAGCAGGAAACCTATTGTTTAATTTGTAGAATTGAGTCACAGAAACTATTTCCTGTCTGAATGAAAAGTGTCCCAAATTATCCCAAATATTGCACAATTTTTTATTAAAAAGTTTTTACCGAGAATCAAATTCTGAGATTTGCTTTTTTTTTCTTTGAAATGTATTTAAAATTGTTAGCTCTGAGTCTCTCATTAAGCATTCTTGCCTAAATAGAAAGTCCTCAAAAGCTCTGGTAATTAGAACCAAATGGGACTCTGAATTGCATTTCCATCTCACAAAAGACACTTGGAAAGATAACTGTGTGGGAAGTGATACACTGCAGGGAACAGTCATGCCCTGGCAGTGAGAATGGACCAGATGACCTAATTTCTCTTTTCCATTAGAAAAGATTCCCCAGCTTGTCATGCGAGCACATGACTGCCAATAAGGATAACAAAATATGGAAGTCACACCTCCCAGTGTAACGAAGAAAGCCTGCTATTCTTGATTCCACCACCTTGCAAGCACTGATTAATTGAATGCCATATAGTCTTCTATCTTCATGCTGGTCTTTCAGATGAAACCTTCAGAACTGACTTGCCGTCTGCTCTGCCTGGAATTCAGAACTGCTTTCTCAGGTGCATGAGACATCTGCTTCATGCAGCTGACGGGTGAATATGAACATGATTTGAGAAGAAGTTGGAGGGGTAATACACTCTACGGCCTATTTAATAACACCCAACACAACTCATCCACAAGAAGATTTTGGAGGCGCAGCACTGTGCTGACTACTTTATATTATCATGCCTTGTACACAAAGGGCATGGGCTTGCTGTGCCAACTCACACCGAGGTGTGAAATCACTGCCTGCATAGTTGGTTAAACTGGTGCTAAGATGGCTTTTTGCTGCTGTTTGTTTGTAAATTGGCCTGTCTGCCATGAGCCAAAGATTTTTTAAAAATGGGTGTGTGTGTGTGTGTGTGTTTGCAAGTAAAATCTTCCTTGACCATTTTTCAGATTTTCTTTTCCATCACTACTTCAGTCAGTTTATTGCTGACTGCTCTCCCTCAGCCAGGGAGCCTGTGGTCTTGCAGTGTCAGATCTTATCTGGGATATTAAGAATTTTGGAATCAGTGTTTAGATAATGCACAATGTTATCATTGGACATGTCTTTCAAATACATGTTATTAACATATCCTCATGCTGCTGAGTTTGTAAATGAAATTTTATTCCTGTCTCATGTATCCCATCTGTATCGTTGTTCATTAACGTTATTCATGTTGTACCTACAAACAAAGTCACCTACCAAAGGCCAAAGAATCCTGAATGTAGCATTAAGATGAGAATGGATTACAAGTATGCACTTAGAAAGACTTGCATCAGGGTGAAGAGAGGTGAGGGTGTACAAGATAAAGAACTTTATAAATGCGGAATACACTGACCAATCAAACACTGTTGTTTTGATGAGGAACTATCCAAAACCACCCTATCATCTAAAAGTGGATGATGCCTCACAATATGATCTGCAAATAATAGCTGGATGTTGATGAGCCCAACTGAGACCCAGGAGGAATTTGCCTCTCAGATCCATTTTGGAAGGTTTTTTTTCCTTCTCTGTAAGAAAGAGTGGAGTGGAGTGCTTCTTGCTCAAACTTTGTATTACGTTCTACTGCTGCAGAAACCTAGGGTCTCTGCAGAGCCCAGTCTCTCATGACCTATTCTTGTGGCTTGTTTTTTTAGATAGTTGTGGCTTTCAGTCTTTTCCTGTAGGTATTCTGTGTTGTGGGATCTTGAAAACCTGTTTTGTAGCCCAGATTTATGGACTAAATGCTTTGTGGAGTCTCCTGAAGTAGATGTCTATTATATGCTTACTTGGATGTAACAGGTTGGACCAGTCCTGTGTTCCTCTGGCACTGGTAATCAGTTCTTTTCTCTTCTCGTGGGCCAAAAAAAGAGCTCTCTCCACCCTGCCACCTGTGGAGACAGAGACAAGGACAAGACACCGGGATATCAATTGTTATCCATGCCCTGCATTCCTCTTCCTAAAGTATTTTCCTGTGCAGAGTGATCGCAATTTCTAAAACAGACAATAAGAAAAAAATCTTCAAGATCCTAAAGAAATATAAATAAATACGTGTGGGTTATAAAAATTTTATTGGTTAACAAAAAAAATTCTCTGATACTGAAGAAAGTTTAACATTTAGAAATGAGGAATGTCTGAATATTTATGGCTCTTTGTGGAAGAAATGACCAACACTTCAAAATCTTCCATTTAACAGCTTATTTCCTGTCTGTTGCTATTTGTTTTTTCCCTTGACTTGTGAAGATTTTCCATGTTTTCCTTTTCCAATGGAATAGAAAGATCGTTGCTGTTCAGGGAAACTGCCTCAGAGACCTACCTCATTCAGAAAAAACTAACTAGTAGATGTAGTTTGATTTTTCTTTATTTTTTTTCACTGTCACTCAGCTTTCATATTCACTTGCATCCACCCACTCCCAAAACTCTTCTTTGCTATTAGCATTTGTTTACTTGTTTTCTTATTTCAAAGATCCTTGGAATAAAAACGCTACACCTTGCTTTTAAACAATGTTGTGAGATGGAATCTATCAGTCTGAGCCTAATAAATTACAGTGATCCAAAGGCTATGCTGATTTATTCTTGCTGCCAGCGGTGTCTAAGGACTATTTCATTAAATGGGAGTTGCTGCGGTACAAAGCTCCAGTGCCAGTCTGTCCTCCTGGGCGATGCCTTCTATGCTGACAACCAGTTCCTACACTGCATCTATGCTCTGAAGGATCCCTCTGAGGCCACAGTTACGTGGCCAATTTGGTCCAACAGAAATCCATACCGCCTCCAAAACCTCCTGCTGTCTCACCTAGGCTTGGCCCTAGTCTCTCCCTTAGGCTGGCATCAGGTCCCCTGAATGCAAAACCAATTACGAAAATGGACGCCTTTCACTTACCACTTCCCCAGCCACATGCTGACCCCCCACAGCCTGGTTCTGCAACAGAAGAAATGCTCGGGAAGAGAGACAGGAGGACTACCCCTCCCCATGGCAATGCAAATGACGTTGGACTGATGTGGCTATGTAACAGAAACCTGAATACAAGGGCATGTTGAACATCCCCATTTGTCAGACGCAAGGCAGATTTATTTGTCTGGTTTGCATTGGATTCTGAGTCTGGTCTGTTTATTGTTGGCTTAAAGTAAAAGTGGTACCAGATTTGCACTCACTGGGACCACATGATAAAAGTGTCTTTAGGAGTAATAATTTCCAGTAGTGAAAGCTCCCAAGACGCGATAGTAAATTGCACAAAAAGAAGAGCTGTATCTAAAAGAACAAATTTATGATCTTCACCAAGGAAAGAACCGTGGTATCCTTAGCAGAACTGTCAATCCAAATGACGCCCTTGGAGAACACCAGCATAGTAAGCAAACATGTGTCTTACTGCAGTTTTCATGTATTCTGCAGGATCCAAATTTCTTCCTGCCTTTGCAGTTGGGTTTAGAGGTAAAACACAGTTTTAAGCATCAAATCACAAACCTTGTTTTCATGCTTTATTATATGGAAGGCTGTTTTTGTAGCATTCCAGAATGAAATGTCCTAGTACTGATGCCTGTAATCGAGGAAATGAGACAATGTGGGGGTCTGATAATTACCCATATAAAATCATTTAACTAAAAATGTAACTGATTAAAATGAAACTATCTAGGGCAAGAATCCTATTGATCTCAATTAGGAAGCCAAGAGTATTTGTAATCCCCACTCTGAAATTATAACCCAAAAGATGCAGCACATTTATGGGACATAAAAGGGCAGGAAAATAATAAGTAGTACTCCAACTAGTTTCAGTTGTGCTGGACTATGTACGCTGATATATATATGTATATCTTATAAATACTATATTATATT
>NW_010406700.1:5327-5543 GCF_000710305.1 Buceros rhinoceros silvestris | reverse complement strand
CCCCCACCGTGGTCCGCGGGGAGGCAGAGCGGAGCCGGCCTCTGGCTGGGGTGGTCGAGGGAGGTGAGCGGAGGGGTCCGCAGTGGGTCCTCTCTGTCCCCCTGCCCCCGGGCAGGAGCCTCTGACTGCAGAGGGAGGCAGCAGGAGGGCAGTGACTGAGGAACCGCAGCACCTCACACAGCTAATGAATGGGTGCAGTGGCCACCAGGCGGGTGT
>NW_010406700.1:4659-5062 GCF_000710305.1 Buceros rhinoceros silvestris | reverse complement strand
GGTCCTTGAGAAAAGAGCTCCGGTGGGGGTGGCAGGGGAGCAGAGCCCTTCCCCTCGTGCCAGAGCTCTTCGCAGGCTCTCGCCTCCTTTGCAGGCACCACCTGCGTTACCAAGGACTGGGCACAGCACCCAGCGCTCTCCTGCCATCACACACAGCAGCTCACCCCAGAGCTACCCGAGGTGAAACGCTGCTCCTGAGCTGAGCCACGGTGCAGAGCGTCACGCCGCTCCCGCGAGGGCTCACGATCTTGATTTCATGGGGGTTAAAAGCGTGAGTGACGTCTGGCAGGAAGGAGACCTGTCCTTTGCCACCGCTGAGCGCTCCACGGTGGGTCCTGCACAGATCCCAGCAGCAGCCGTGGGGGCCTGGAGGTCATCGGGGCTGATGGCATGGAGGGGGGCA
>NW_010406700.1:3434-4477 GCF_000710305.1 Buceros rhinoceros silvestris | reverse complement strand
TCCGCACCCGGAGACCCTCGGGAGGATCGAGTGACTCCGGGATGAAGGGCTCTCCAGGGGGGACAATAGGCTTGCCTTCAGCGGAGGGGAGATGTTTGACTTGTGTCACCCCAGAATCAGCCTGGGACTCTTCCTATGGGGAAAGGTGTCTGCTACTGCCTTTCTCCTGCTGGGACTGAGGAACTCTGGGGCATCGGGAGGGCAACGCTGCGGGGTGCTGCAGTCAGTCACGCCGCTGGACTCTTCCCCCCTCTGTGACGGACTCGCCTAACCGGGACATCATGCTTGCCCAGCACTTTGCCCCTTCCTCCAGCTCTCAGCTCTCCAGCACCTCAGCTCCCTGCAGGCAATGTGCCTCCTACCCTGAGGACCTTTGCTGTGGAAGCTCCGAGGACACCAAATCCCAGCTCGAAAAACAAGGTTCTTGGAAAATACGCAGCTGGTAACTTCTGAATACCAGGAGAAGAAACGAGCAGCCCCAGCCAGGCTCACAGCCCCTGGATCTGGGCAGGGAGCACCTGGCCACTGCCAGCAGCACTCAGGGGATACAGGAACCTCCCAGCAACAGCTCTGAGCTGGATCTGCCCAGCCCCTGCTCAGCTCCAGCCTGCTCGTGAGCAAGCAGCTGCCGCCACCTCTTCCACTGCCCCAACCTGTGACTGGGATCCTCGGTCCAGGGACTCGAGCGCTCCGGCTGCCCTGAGAGACAGTTCCCTCCACAAGAGAGTGAGGACCAGGCCCCGAGAGCGGCAGAACCGAAGCGTTAACAGCCAGGAAGGGGCGAGGGGCAGCCCAGGTGCTTGGAGGAGCCTTTGCACTTCCCAGATCTTGAGCGGGCCACTCTGCTGGAGCAACGCCCAGTGGAGCCGCTCCTGGGGCCCCCGATAGATCAGACCGGGCCCTACTCTCCAAAAATCTCTCCTATCCTTGGTCTGAGCCACTGGTGGGTGCTGTCAGGGTGTTGCAGGACCCAGGCCAGACTTCTGGCCCTGGGAAGTACTGGATGACCTTCGCGTGCTCCCTGCTCCTGAGCTGCTCCTGCT
>NW_010406700.1:2694-3307 GCF_000710305.1 Buceros rhinoceros silvestris | reverse complement strand
GGCAGCACGTGTTCGCACGACTCCATCTCCCTTGTTCCTTTCGCTGCTTGCTCAGCACCTCCCCAGCAGACAGGCAGGCAGGAATCCCAGCCCAAGCCTTCCGGCAGAGATGAGGTGGCAAAGGGCTCTGCAGCGCCCGCCTGTCGCACAGCTCTGCAGCTTGTGGGGCTCCAGCCCCTCTTTCAGCTTTTGGGTCGCCAGCCCCTCTTGGATGGACGTCCCCAGTGTTACAGCTCAGGGGCATCCTGGTGGTGCCCGGTCCCAGCCCTGGCAGCGCTCCCGGTCAGACCAGAGCCCCAGCACCAGCACCTCCTCCATTCCCCTTCCTCCTTTGTGCCTCACGGATTCCAGCTTCACTCCGAACAAAGGGCCTGTTGCTCTCGGCAGAGCCCGGCAAGAGCTAACAAAGGCCGGCAGCTTTTCCTCCACACCACGGCTTCTTCCTCGGGCAGAACTGCCGACTCCTTCCCTGCAGCAGCCCAGGAGGGCACCGCAGGGCCAGGCCTCTCCAGAGGCTTGAGTGCGGCACAGCCATGGCAAGAGAGCAGGGAGCTGCGGGGTCGCACTCTCAGATCCGCCCGCAGGGCTCGGCAGAGCTGGGGGGGGACAGAGG
>NW_010406700.1:2225-2551 GCF_000710305.1 Buceros rhinoceros silvestris | reverse complement strand
GGGGAACTGAGGGCTCGGCAGCTCCGCAGGCTGGGCAGACCCAGCTTCTCAGACCGTCTGGGGCTGGTTCCCGAGCTCCTGTACAAGATGAACCAGACTCGAGTCACAGCTTTAGGGAAAGTATGGGGCTCTGTCAGGTTTTTCTGGGGAAAGGCACAGATTTCTGACGTGGCAGGGGCATTTCTGGCCAGATGAAGGGGTAGCACAAAGCAGGTGACACAGGCAGAAGGATTTGGATACCTCTGTTGAAGCAGAGTTGGCAGAACACCCTTCCCTGCACACACACAAGGCAAAGGCTCCTTCCCAGAGCCTCATGGCTCGCACGA
>NW_010406700.1:400-1940 GCF_000710305.1 Buceros rhinoceros silvestris | reverse complement strand
AGGGGTAGCACAAAGCAGGTGACACAGGCAGAAGGATTTGGATACCTCTGTTGAAGCAGAGTTGGCAGAACACCCTTCCCTGCACACACACAAGGCACAGGCTCCTTCCCAGAGCCTCATGGCTCGCCAGATCAGGGCCAAGGTCCTGGAGAAAGCTGCTCCTCCAGGAGCAGGGAGCTCTCGGGGTAGAGGGGCTACCCCAGGGCCAGAAGAGCCCATCCCTGGCCCGTGCCGCCTGCAGGCGCACTGGTGGGAGTCCATTACACCAGCTCCATTAGAATTAGTGGGCAGTGGAAATGAACGCGCTTGTCTCTCTCTCTCTTGATGATTTTTTGATGATGTTTTAAAGACTGAGCTCCGTGAAGAGTTGCTGAGCAGCGTTCAGTGCGAGCCGGCTCTGCTAATGGGTGTTAACCCCCTGACCCAGCTCCAACGCTGCCCAGCAACGAGTGCTCCAAACGAGGGCAAAATTAGCGAGGGCACGGCACAGCGGCCAGCACGGGCCGGGGCCACGTGGCACTGGGACCCCACCAGCAACCGAGTCACCGAGCTGAGCGGGCCTGAGGACTTCTGCAGCCACCTCAGCGAGGTCGTGGAGTTACCCTGCCCAGCCCCCTGTGCTGGGGGAAGCAGCAGCCCCCACTGCCAACACGCCAGCCCTGGGAGGAAGCATCTCCTCGGGGCCAGATGAGTAGCACAGGACGGGGATGGGACAGGGGAACGGAGCCATCCTGCACGCACTGCCAGAACCAGCAGAGAGTGAGAGGAAGAGGCAGGGGAAGAAGAGCCTCGCCAAGGCGGTGGGGTGGGAGAGGGCTCTGCTGCCCTGGAGCTGTGATGCCCAGCAGAGCGGTGGATCTGTCACCGTCACCTGCGGAAGCAGCAGAGGATGTGGGAGAGGAGAGGCAGCACAGGGAGGGAGAGTGGCAGTGGTGTCCCAGTGCCCTCTTGGCTGGCTCCTCATGCCAGCCCAGCAGACACAAGGCAGCTCTTCCCAGCTGAGGTTGCTCAGCACAGGGCACAGGCAGGAGCACTTCCACGCCAGCACAGCAGGCACGGAGAGCCCTCCCACATCAGCCAGCTCCTGCCTGACAAATGGGACGCAGGCCCTGCCATGTGCCCAGGACACTGCGGGACGCCTGGCCCTGCATCCCAGCAGGTCCAGGAGGGAGGAGCAGGGTCCTGCTCAGCATCAGCAGAAGGAGAGGCAGAGCTCACGTGGAGCCATGCCCTGCTCTTGGAACCGAAGCCTCCTCTTTCACCTCCACTCTCCCCCAGCTCCCAGTCACATCCAGTCTCCCCCTTCACTGCCCTTCTCCTACTCCCACCTTTTCTCCCGCGCTGAGCTGGCGTAGCGGAGGTGCCTCTGGATGTCTGGGAGGTGGGTGGTCACACAGGGATGAGGCGGGGGGACGTGTGGCTGCTCCTGCCCCTGGCACGGGGACTGCCTGGCCCACAGCTCCTCCTTCCTGCTGCCAGGGGTGCCCAGGAGCAGGGCAGCCAGGGCCCCCCAGCCCCGGGACGCCTGTTTGCAAGCTGC
>NW_010406700.1:0-283 GCF_000710305.1 Buceros rhinoceros silvestris | reverse complement strand
CCAGCCCGGGGAGGCCTGTTTGCAAGCTGCCACTGTACCACATCATTACGAGGTGTTTGGGATATCAACAAATTAGCAGGCGTCTGGGAAGAGAAGGATGCGGCACCATTCGTAAATGTCAGCTCGCTGCCTCCTCATTTTGCAGATCATTAAACCCAATATTCCTAACCTGTATTAGTGCAACGGGGCCGGGCCCCCTCCGCAGCGACGAGCGCTGGGAGAGCCGCGGCGAGAACATCGCTATGGAGACCCCGCAGTGCCTTGTCCCGGTGCCCCCGGACTC
>NW_010406699.1:0-19052 GCF_000710305.1 Buceros rhinoceros silvestris | reverse complement strand
AAAAAAAAAAAAATGTTTTTTTCTCTAAGTAAGGAGATCTTTGTCACTGGTTTGTACCCAGAACTCCACGGATGTTGCCAGAGTCCAAGCAAGATGCAGAGCTTGCTCCCAGTGTTGCAGATGTGCGGGGCATGGTGGAACGAGTCCTGAGCATCACTCCCCTCAGAGCTGCGCTACCACGAGCCTTGGCAGCAGGATGCATTTCAGCCAGGGAAATACGCTCGTTTGAATATTCATGGGGAAAGGAACAAAAGGCTTTGCAAACACTGCTGAAGTGGGTGACCATATTTATTTCCAAGCATCTTCCAAAACCACGTTTGGCTTTAGTCACACGTCTTGAAAAACGGCTGACAACATCGTCAACTGCAAGCGCAACAGCTGCTTACACAGAATTAGGACAAATTCCTCACAGTTTTTGAAAGTGATGTAGCTCGCTTCCTGGTGAGGCTGTTAGCAGGATTATATAGTAATCTTCTTTATTTATTTTCAAGGCATATAAAATGCTCTACTAAAACTTTGCCTGAGATCAATGTGCATCGCAGAGACACCTCACAGGTACCTCTCTCCACATCTTAAATTACCAGAACAGGCCCATCGTTAAGAACGTGAGACCTCAGTTATTTCAGTTACAAGAAATCTTTAGTTACCTCTACGGAGCCCACGTTTCCAAGTCTTCCAGGAGAAGATGGCTTTTACAACGGGTGGGCAATGGACAGATGTGTCTGAGCTGTTGATGATGACAGCAGCTGGTTCACCTCTGGCTGTTTGTTTACACCCTATTTCTCAACCTGGGATATCAACGGGCTGGTTAGCAGGGATCCAGCTTTGATGAACAAGCCCTCTGATGTTTCATGGCATTAACCTGCTCGGCTCCGTACAGTAAGATTAAACTCTGTGCTATATGCTTTTGTCTAAGGGAGGATTTCTGCAAAGACAGACTGTGTTTGTAGCCAGATGGATGAAATACATGAATTTCAACAAGGAATAGAAGGATTTCTCCAAAATTCTCATGAAATAAACAGCTTCGGAGAGCTTTGAGGGGGAAAAGGAACAGTTTATATACCTGGTATGAGTTGAAAGGCCTTAATTAAGCATTTAAAAAGAGCTGATGACACAGGCAGCCTGACCATGCAAGGCCACTGGCAGAGAACGATCACGCGTTTTCCCTCAAACCGCGTGAGATGAGATGATGACAGGTGATGGGAATATCATGCATATACCCACAGAAAACACAAGCATTTGCCTTCTGAGTTAAAAAAAAAAAAAAAACAAACAACAAAACCAAACCACAAAACCTTTGGGAGTTATTTTTCAATAACCCTGTCTTCCAGCATCCACCCAGGAGTAACTCGCCAGCAAACACGCAAGCCAATTAATTCTGGACACATTGCAGAAAGGAAGTATCAGCCAACAACCTTTTCCTGGTGACAGATTTCTGCTGTTTCAGTGGTACATAAAAAGGACAGCAGGGCATATCTTTGTTTCTCCAAAGCAATAGAAGGGGCCAACTCATTATACATCTTATCCATCTTCACTCGAAGAGCAGCTGCTTGTCCTGCCCGCTCTGCGTTCCGCAATGGCCTGCACATAAGCTGGAGCCAATTTGGAACAAACTCTGCCCCAAGGCACACGTGAAACTTGGACTTCTCTTGCAACAAAAGGGCCTGTTGCGATGGAAAGGAAGAAAACTGCATTTATTACTTTTGTCTGTTGTATGGGCGGATTCTGAAAACTTATGAGCAACATGGATTAGTCTGAGGAACTTTAAAGTTCAAGTCATTATTCATGTTCTTTTATACATTTTGTGGAGGCTCATACATTTTTGCAAAGCAGATGAATCTCTGTTCAAGGTTTACCCAGAGGCACAATGATCTCTGCCAGCCAGCCACAGATGAGCACCCTGAGCATCAATAACACTTATCACGTCAGTTATGACTGCAGAAGACAAAGTACTTATTCTAATATGGATCACAATAAAAAAGCATAGCTCATAGAACCTGGTCAAGAAATCTGATCGCTGAACAAGGCAACAGCTTTGAAATATATCTGCTTCACACACAACCTTAAAAATCACTCCCCAGACAGTTCAGGTTGCTAAATCGAAAGATTCTGGCGAGCCCACAAAGATTAACGTGGTAAACAATGTTAAATACTATTACACGACACTGTGATTGAGTTAAGCAGCGCAGCTAAAATTTGGTTATGACAGTGAAGGAAAACTAGACCATGATAGAGAGGAATGGCAATTTTAATCCAAATTCTGAAAACTAAATTTAAACTAATTTGCTAAAGACCATTTAATGACATGGGAAATGAGTTTCCCTGAATTAACTTATTATTGAATCCTTTTGTTTCTGGATATAGGAACCCAACAAAGCACAAGAGCTTATTACCTGAGCTTTTTGCTACTGTCGTACTGCAAATTGTACATTGCTGTATAAGCCAGAGAGAGTATAAAAGGCTGCGTATAAACTGCTCCACCACGGCTACTCTTTAGCCATCAAAACTGCTCAAAATAGTGGGTTTGGGGGTCTGTGGATTGGGGCATGCTTCCCCCAGGAAAGCTTCCCTCCAGCAACAACAGTTCAAGGTCAGGGCTCAGGCTGGGAACAAGGAGGATGCTGGTGGTAATTTTTTTGTAGGAAAAACCATGAAGTTGCTCATCTTTTGTTTAGTATTTGCTTGAAAAGAACAGGATTTCCAGGCTGTCTTTTCACATCTCCAGACCTTCCACTAGCTGCATCACAGTCATCACCTATACAGAGTAATAGGAAAATAAAAAGGCAAAAAAAGATAGAGACAAGTGGTGGAAGAAAAGGGGTTTGAACTATGAGCAAAGAAACTCCAACCACTTGAGCCTGGCTGCGTGGGGGAACTGCTGCCTTGTGCAGCCCGGATGAACAGACCAGCACCACAAAGTCCGACTCCATCTCCAAATTCCCCTTCCTCAGAAACCTAATTTCAGCTAAATGCTGGAGTGACAAGTGTAATAAAAATAACACTGTAAAATGTATGAAGAATTTCCTTCTCTAAATATCAGATTTTAAAAGCAAAATAAACATGAATTCTCCGCTGTCCTGCCGGTGTCACTGATGTGATTCATGGCTGTTTGGCTGCACAAGGCTGTATTCCTTTCCGTGAGAAAAAGAACATAAATCTTCACATGAGTTATCAAATGGCTTTATGATTAATTCTGTGTTATCCTCGAATTTAATGCCAATGGGTGGGAGGAAAAGAGGAATATCCTGCAGAAGGGGAACGGAGCAGCAGACAAACTCTGAAGCTCCCTGCGGGTAATCTGAAAGAGCTTCTTTCTCATCCCTCCCACGAAACGTGACGCTTCGGGGCTGACTCGGGCAGTTCCTCCCCAAGTGCCCCCAGGAACCGACCCTGCAGAGGAGTTGCCACAGGCTCTGGAAAGCGCGAGGAAAGTGCTGGGCTGGCGGCTGCTCCCTTTTACCAGCGGTACCCACACTCAGCTCAGCTACCCTTGGAAAGCCAAAGCTCTGCTGTTGCCACATCGTGCAGGGAGGGTTGTTTTGCAAAGGCTGTGCGAGCGCAGGCTGTGTCTGCCCGGCTCCCGAGAACACCTACGGGTTTTTCCCAGCGGTACCCACACTCAGCTCAGCTACCCTTGGAAAGCCAAACCTCTGCTGTTGCCACATCGTGCAGGGAGGGTTGTTTTGCAAAGGCTGTGCGAGCGCAGGCTGTGTCTGCCCGGCTCCCGAGAACACCTACGGGTATCTCACAAAGGCGGAACAACTCTCTCTTTCATCATCTGCGGAATTCTACTAGGATTTTCCTAATTGCAGTTTCAAGAGGGGTGGAAAATTCTTTTTATTTGAGATGATGAGTTTAAAATTAAGGAAAAGAAATGAAGGTGTGCCTGTGTGTCTGATAAAAGCATGGAATTCAAGTGAAAGTGGTAAAAGATTTCCTATCAGCTCTTATTTGCACAGACCACAGATGAGCCACTGCCTGCTTGGGTCTCAGGAGGTTCACCTGCTCTGAGCACTGGGTTGTGCCGTGTAAAGAAGTGCCGTGTCAAGCAAAACAGATCAATAACACTGACGATATGTGACTCCCTGGTAAAATTAACTGATAATTTTAATTTTTAAGTTCTTTTTCTTGTTTAAAGGCCTTGGCCAGTGTGGAAAGTTGTGTTTATTTACAGGAACAAAGAGGCAAAGGGCAGCCCTGACCCCCATCCGGTGCCCAAGGGACCCCGGAGTAGGGACGTCCCAGTCTCCAGCCATACATGGGAGATGTCCCTTTGCTGAGTGGGCCGGCCCTGGTCACAATTACACAATGAGGATGGGAATTTTGTTTTTCATGTTGTTACCTGTGTGTTAGCAGCTGGAGAGAGGCTGCCAGCCCCTCCACTGAGCCAAGAAGCTGTCAGATCATGTTAAGGAGCAACCTGCCACTGACAGGTTGTGAATGAATATTCATGGCCATTATTCTACAGTCTGCACCCTATATAGGCATTATCTGTAAAAAAAATCATAAATCTGAACTGATCTCTCGAGCTTGGGTCATAAAATTCTGTCAAAATAAAATGTGGTTAAAAATAACTGGGGTGGTAGACGGTGCTGTCCTTGGCACAGATTGCTGCTTCCTTGGGCATCTCTGGTCCCCAGCAGTGAAAAACACTGAAGTTCCCCAGGAAGAAGCTACAGATGGGTGTTGCAGATGGATCTGTTGTACTAAAAGAAATTGTTCCACATTTCTGGGTATTTAAAGAACAGAGGATTAGTGCTCAGGGCCCCTTCTGCTCACTGGAGGAGGAGCGACCACCCACCCAGGAGCTACCACCACAGCTTTCAGACCTATGACCCCAGAGAGCTTTTAAGAAACTTCTGGGAATTTTCTCAGAAAGTTCAGGCTTTTTATTTCTCATGACTCAGAAACCAACAGAAATCAAGGTCAAAGCATGAATGGCCAAGATTTTCTAGAGTTTAAATCGGCATCTTTTGCCGTCTGTGTTCTGGAAAAAAGACTGAGCAACACAGTGGGAAATTTGCTGATGACACAAATTCCTTGAAACCAATCAAATGTAAAAAACAAAACGGATCAAAAAGCCAAAAAAAAAAAAATCCAACCCCCAAATAGACTCTGAGGACATTTAGTGGGTACCAAACAAGTCCAGGTCAACTGGCAGGATGATGGTAAAGGAATCTGCATCTCACCAAAGACCCATTAACATAAAATTTGGAAGATTTCTTGCAGTTGTGCAGGGACTAGACCTGGGAATTGTTTGTAAGACGAAGCTCATTTGCCCACTGCCTTGTATTGCTCATTACACACAAAGTGCTTGGCAGCATGAAAACAGAGTGGAAATCAGCAATATGAAGGATACCTTAGTATACAGCCTGTTGTAGAATCTTCATCCAAACTTGAATTTATATTTATTCTAAACTAGAGTCGTCTTACTTGAAAAATCCTCTCCGTCTTCTCACTACCTCAAAAGATGGGCAGACATAGAAAGTTATCCGTCCCAATAATCGGTTAAGACATGAGGAGTTGAAAAGATGGGACAGTTGAATTCAAGAGGAAATAAATAAGCTGTAGAGATGTATGAAATTACAAGGAGGAAAGTAAGAGACATTAAACCTGATTTAATCTGTCTTGCTATCTATAAAACAACAATTTCTAAACACAAAATTAATTTTACTTTTGACTTATTTTGTTTTGCTGAGGAGAAAGCCTTCTGTGGAGTAAAGCCTGCCATCCTACAACAACATCCAAGGAGAAGGCCCTGTTAGTTGGAAACGCATCTGGCAAGGCTGCAGGCAATGGACTCGAGCATGACCCTGGTGTGTATGAATATAAACAAAGGAGCTGAAGGCAGCTTTAAAATGGGCCAGAACTGAGCTGAAACAGCCAATGCAATTCCATGTGGCTGTTGAGAAAACTCATACGGTCTTTGAATGCAAAAGGGAGAACAAATGAAAGCAAAACTCCAGTGTTTTCCAAAAGAAGCGTGTCTAGGCTGCTATACAACCTAGAATATTCAAAACTCAATGTTTAGGGAAGTCCCAAGAGCATTAAGGGACAAGATGAATAACCAAAATATTCCACTTTAATCAATTTTCAGCTGAAAGGAGTCAGCAACACATCTGCCATATCTTCTCCATCCATCAGCGGGAGAGGAAATTTTAGCTCCGTTAAAGACCTGGCTCTTTAAATTCCATCTGTGCCTTTGAAATATCTCCACAGAAGTTTAAACAAGAAAGGGGAGAAGATGTGGCTGGTGTACTTGCGAGTGAACACACATGAAGAGCAGAGAGCCTCACATAAATAATGGCTATAATTTACCGGGGAGGTGGTCTGACAGCAATGGTATCAGTGACTGCTTACTTTTACTTGGCAGCTTGAAGATCAAATGCCTCACGAGGTGACAGCTTGCTGGAGAGGGCACGATGAGGGATAGCTGCAGGAAGGGGCTACACTGTCCCCCAGAGTGCCAGCAAAATCCTGCCACACCCCTCTCTACCCAATCCTTAGAAAATAATTCTCTTTTAGACAAAAAGAACGTGGAATAGACATTAGTGACCATGCTACAGCCCTCTAACACGTGAATTGGAATTGCTTAAAACATCATTAAATTATGGTGTAATGTTGATTCCACTTTGCATATGATCTCCTTTCTTCTATCTATTACAGTCCCAGAAATAAATGATTTAATTTCTCCAGCCTGCACTCCAGGTAAAGCACTGCACTTGGAAGCCATGGAATATATATGTTAATCAGCTCCTCTGCTGCCCATGCCATTACCACCCTACTCATTCGTTTCCTGTTGTCATTCTTGATTACCCATTTTTAGAACAGATTACTGTAATAACGGGGGGTGGGCAGCAGCTCCCCTGCCTCGAGTGTCCTTGGATCAATCTTCTCATTGCAGGTGAAACAGATTTTTCTAATAAACTGCCGGTCTGCTTTATGTTCTCAGTAACTTTTCAGTTTTGGAAATCAATTAATATTAGCCATTCCAAGAAGTTAGAGCTCTGAAAACAACATAAAGAAACACTATTGAAAGAGTAAATGAAATACAGCACTGGTACTACTTGAAACAGCAAACCGAGGAATTGAATGATTTTTCTGCGCCTCTTAATTCAGCACCCTTTGAAAATAAAACTCTGCTCAGCCTCAGAGCCAGAGATCTCAAGCGACACGCTCGTAACGCCAGCCTTTTCCCGCTGCTTTGTTCTGGGCTGTTTGTTTGGGTTGGCTGTTTGGTTTGCTATTGATTTCTTTGTGTTTTAAAACCATCCTGAGCAAATTGTCCCCCCCGAGTGAGGCTCTGAATACAGAGCTACGCTGTGCTCTGTGTGTGTGGGGCTGGATGGGCCAGCCAACACTGCTGCTGAAACGGCTGTTCCTTTCTGGGCTTCTTTTCAGCAAAACTAAAGAAGACTCTGTATTGAATGTAATATTGATGAATTACAAACACACCCTCGTGTACCATTCACAACAGAGCATACGTAGCTGCCGCCTTTGAAACAGAGTAATTGGGGGCTTCTGATCACGTACAACTGCCAAAACACCACGAAAGTCTGTACCTCACAAAAGAAGTCAGCTAACAACTCTCCCCACCTGCCACTTCCAAGTGAGTAGGTACTGCTAAATTTTATCAGAAAGCCACCCATAGACAACAAAGCCCAAGAGCTGCACACCACTGCTCAAAGGGCATCATTACACCTGGATTGCCTCCTGACCAGCCTTCAAAGACCACCTCTTTCCATTTCTGCCACTGCGCAAATATCCAACTGCTCCCCATGCAAACAATGACTTTTGGACCCAAACTGCCCAAGAAGTTTCCCCAGAGCCATGGTGAGCCATGGCTGCAACCAGACACCGCACTGCACAGAGCTCGCCTTGGCTTCAGACACATCTCAGCCTTTTCAGCTGTTGAGGCTGCAGCAATGAAAGACTTAATAGACAGAGGAATGACTCGATGCTTTCCATCAGCTGAAACAAAATGGGATAGGAGCCAGTCAGAGCTGACAATTAGAGTATAAACTCAGACCCAATAAGAAAGAAGAGCAGCAGAAAACCCTAGACAGATAGAGCTGGACTAAAAGAATAGGTTGTTTCACCCGACTTCTTTTATTCACATAGTAGAAAATCACTCTCTCTCAAAACACTCTCTCAAACCTCTATTTTTGGAGGTGTAAGTCATGGGGCGAACAGACTCCTTAGATCCTTCTGAGCTCTAACAAACACTGGGTGACATTGTGACCTTCTCACCACAAGCCACCACATGGATACAGGTGGCTGCTGCAGGTGGGACCACGATTACCCACATGCCAAGGAGCTGTGGCACCTCTTGGTGACCAGAGCACAGAGCAGCCTTGGCTCCCTTCCAGCAGAGGGCTATCCAAAGGCACCACCCAGACCTGTAAGGGCTGAGGCATGGAAAAAGCTGGGACTCTGTGCTGAGGTCAAAAGTTATCGTCCACTGATCAAGGCACCCCAGCATTACTGCAACCTCAGCGGCTGGCTCAACCCAGCAGCCCCATGTGAGCCTAACCAGCTCAGAGGAGCACCCCTGGACACAGCATCTCCCCTCTCTGTTTCACCTTCTAAGGCTGCAGGGTGTTTTAAAGGTCTCTCCAAGGGAGCTTTGCACTGAATTCTAACAGCAGAATACTACAGTATAAAATATTTCCTCCTCAGATAGAAGCAGCGCATCCCAATTGCAGCTGTGCACAGCAAAGGAACCTGCTGGAAAAGATCCGGGGAAGAGGACAGGGCAGGACACAGCAGGCATCCCACCGAGGAGCACTGAGAGCAAGCTGCGCCTCCTGCAGCTCCAAACCAGCTCATCTTCCTCAAGTACACTCACTCACGGGGTGAGGAACACACCGTCCCTGTGGCCGGCTCTCCCCAGTGGACTCGTTTTGTAAACACAGTGATTCCCTCTGTTTCCAACACAAGACAATAAACGCCCACGTATCTGCGAGGACAACCCAGTAACATATTCAATAAAGAGCTTTACTTCAATTAATGACTTTCTTCCAATAATTACTTCACTTTTTTTGAATTAGTAACTGTGAACCCACCGATAAATTGATTTGAAAGATTTATTCCCACTGTAGCTTCTGCAATTTGGCTTTCCCGCAGCAATGAATCTCGGTGATTTACACCCGACCCTCGACAGCCCCTGCAGCCAGTGGGGAGGAGGAGCCCCCTCCCACTTCACTGTTCCCCCAGCCCTGATGATGTGGGGATGTGGCAGAGCAAGTGCTCAAGGCACATGCTGCCAGCCCACAGGTAGCCTCACTGCTGCAGCTCGATTGAGCTCCCTTCGCTCTTCCCACCCTGCCCCACACACATGATGCAGGGCACGGACCAGTGCTTCACCTGCAAGTGCCCAAGTGCCCAGTGTTGCACGTGGGCGAGACACGGTCATGCTCCGGAAATGGTCTCTATATGGCCAAGGTCAAGGCCTCTCACATTTTGCAAAGACAAGGGTTAAATATATCTAATTAATTTGGTGGGGATCCAAAGCCTGCCAGAAGGGAATTTTTATAGAAACATGGAGTGATTCAATACTGACCGCTGAGGAACACTCATCACTGGCCTCCACTTGGATGTGGAGCCATTGACTGCAACTTTTTGAGTGCGATTGTCCAGCCAACTCCTCATCCACCAAGTGGCCCATCCATCAAATCCATGTCTTGCCAATTTAGAGACAAGAAGGCTGTGCGGGACAGTGTCAAATGCTTTACCTGTGGAGAAATGTCTGAGCTGTTTTCTAGTAGTGAGACCCTCACAGAGGTGCTCCTTTGTCACGAACGGTTGGGACGGACAAACGCGACAAACTGCTTGTGTGCACACAAAGCCTTTATCAAAAAGAAAGTGCCTAGTCTCTGTTATCAAACTGTTTCATACTTTTCTAGTACAGTGTTTACGGGCCCTCCTAGGATTGGTTTCAAGTTCAATTTCTCACCCAGAGATGAGCCGGTCCTCCAATCACCTACTGACCCAGCCTCTCTGCCTCTTCCCAAACAACACACCTCCTTACACTTCTTGTTTCTTTTACCAGCTGCCAACTGATACTTTTCTACTTAGGCTAATTAGGCTTTTTCCCTGGACCTGCCGGGGTCTGCCCACACACCTTGGCACCTGTGTTACCTACAGACATGACAAAGCACAGGGGAAAACCAGAGCTGGCCATATGTGGAGACCATGAGCTGTCAGGATGAAGCTGCCTGTACCCCCACGCTGCTGTCCTTGGCCTGCGCTTGGGTGTAGGTACAGGATCCAGTGTCATCTGGCCTGTGCTTAAGTGAAGGCTGAGGGCAGCTGTGGGGGCCAGGAGGACAAGGACCGCATTGACTGCAGAGAGCCGCTCTGGGTAACACCCCCAGCCACCCGACAACAGGATGATGTCATAATATCGGGCAGACAGGGTAAGCCCTGTGAGTACCTCAGGGAGAAGCAGCTTCACTGCCTCATGCTGCAACATGGGCAGTAGCTTGGCAACCAGTGGACAGTCATCCTCACACATGGAGAGCTCCAGGAGTCCTATGTCTTGCACCATCTTCAATGAGCTTCGCCTGGAAGAGGAGCTGTGCGATGTGGTCATCTGTGTGGATAAGGTTGAATTCAGGGCCCACAAGATCATCCTTTGTAGCTGCAGCAACTATTTCAGGTCAGTGCTTGAAACAAGAGGGCACGAAGGCAAAGAGTATTTCCTCGTCTGGGTCACACTGCCTGAGTGAATCTCCAGTGCTTCCATCAGCACTAACACTCTCATCCAGCAGTTCACCATAGTCCTGGTACCTCTCTGGACACCAGGATTAACCCACAACCTGGTATCCAACAGCAGCTCTGGACGTGGTGTCTGATGAAGCTCCAGATGTGGTGCAGGGCTGGGAGCACGGGCCGCCTGCTTTATCCACCATCGGGCAGGAGATTTTCCTTCCCCCACATCCCATGGTCTGCTGTTATTCTTGTTGCAGCAGGGTGACCCTCTTGCCCTCTGGCCACAGCGCGAGGTTGTGACTCCTTTTTAAAACAACCACCTAATAAACCATGATTTAATAAAAGACGCAGCCTCCCAGCGTGGCCACTGCTGGTGCCCACGTTATGCCTGGGGAAGGTGACACGGGGGATAACAGGGTCTGGGTTTTCACAGCAAAACTGGTTTTTACCCCAGTGCTGCTTTGTTTTTTCAGGGTTTTGTTTGGTAGCAGCTGCAACAACACAGAGAAGAGAGTGTATAAAATCCACAATGTGTCACCTGGAATGATGCAGCTCGTTATCGAGTATGCCTACACCAGGACCATACCAGTCACGGCTGACAACGTCGGGAGTTTGCTAGCCACAGCAGCCTACTTCAATGTCACGGGCATCATCGAGCTGTGCAGCAAGTTCCTGAAATCCCACCTAAGCCCCGAAAATTGTATCAGCACCTGGAAACTCACGGAGACTTATAATTGCCACGACCTGCAAGAAGCAGCCTATGATTTTATCCTCCATCACTTTGAGGACGTTACCAAGGTGTCTACACACTTTCTAGAGCTCACTGTCAACGACCTAAAGAACATCATTGAGAAGGACAAGCTCAATGTGAGACAAGAAACTTCTGTTTGAGGCGGTTCTGAACTGGATCGCTCATGACCCACAGAACGGGAGGCAGCACGTCGTGGACTTGCTGGGCAGGGTGGGTGTTGTCACAGCATGGCCCCGGATGGCTCTGCGGAGCTGGGCACGGGGCAGCTGAGCCAGAGCTGCTTGGCTTTTCTTGCAGAACTGGAGGAAATTGGAGCCTCTTGATGTTGCTCACAAAGAAGCGAGCTTTCAGAGCGCTGGGTTATTGCTACGCTGGGGAATGGATCAAAGATCCTGCGCTGGGGTGGGGCAGACCTTTTCAGTGCACATTTCCTCACATTTAGGCTTTAAGTTTAACTGTTCCTCTCAGCCAGGAAGAGTCGTGGGACGACATTCTCTCTCCCGCCATGAAGTCAACGAGCATTTGCCCAGACAAGCTGTACTACGCCCACTGCAGCAGGCGTTAGGGCAGCTTCAGTCTGCGTGCAGGGAAGCACCATGCCAAAGCCACGGCAGACTCCAGCCATGGCTGTGAAATCGGGTGGTTTACCCTTGCACAACCCTTCCTGGACTAGTTTAAAATGACAGATTTAATTCTCTAATAAGCTTTAGACAACACTGTAGCCTGAAAGCAAAGCCACCCAGCATTGCAGTCACCAACTGAGGTGTAAACCATCTGCATTAAAACTCTAACCGCCCGTTTGCATTTTTCAGGTTCGACTGGCACAGGTGCAGCCAGAATGCATCCTGAACAGCAACATACACGGTTACATGAAGGACAACGAGCAGTTCAAACTTCTCCTCATAAACACACTGACAGAGATATACCACCTCAATATGTACGGCCCCGCTTCTTCCGATTTCACCAACTCGCTCAGTCGGCCTTGCCTGCCCTACGCAGTCTTGTTTGCTGTCGGAGGCTGGAGCGGGGCTGGTCCAGCCAATGCCATAGAGACCTACGATACCCGCGCAGACCAGTGGGTGAATGTCACATGCCAGCCAGAAAGTCCCATCGCCTATCATGGCACTGCTTATTTGAAAGGCTTCATCTACATTATTGGGGGATTTGACAGCGAGGATTATTCAAACCGTGTCAAGCGGTTTAACCCGCTCCAGAAAACATGACAGGAGGTGGCGCCCATGCACTCGCAGCGCTGCTACGTCAGCGTTGCTGTCCTCAACAACAACATCTACGCCATGGGAGGGTTTAATGGACACGTGTACCTCAACACGGTAGAACGGTATGAGCCAGAGACAAACCAGTGGACGATGATCACCCCCATGCACGAGCAGAGAAGTGACACCAGCGCGACCACACTGCATGAAAAGGTAAAAGGCCCCTGAGGTTACTGAATCGTAGAACTGTTGAGCCTGGAAGAGTCCTTTAATATCATCGAGTCTAACCGTGGAAATAGTTGAGGTTGAAGTAGGGCGAGCAGGACAAGAAATCAAACAAACACCAGTGTGCAGCCTGACACAGAGGGCAAGTGCCTGTCCTCTCATACAGTGTGTGTCGAGGTGGGGACTTCCACAGAGCTCAGCCTATTACTAAGCTGTGTGCCCAATAAACACAGCTACCGCTCCGAGTTCATCATCAGGGTAGAGAAGAGGAGCTATAAGAGCAGGGAATGTAGCAAATGTTGACCATTTAAAATCAAGAGGAAGAAAGTTCATGTAAACCTTAGTCATTACGTCCCGGAGCTACAGATATAAAGCTCTCCAGGAGGCAGCGATGACTGGCACAGCGGAGATGCAGACAGGAATGCTGAAACTCTGCCAAAGCTGCTCACTGCCAATTACCCATTTTTTAAATTTCCCCTTAAAACCAAAACAAAACCCCCAAAATTTCCAGCCCCACCACTCAGTTTCTCTTCAATGAGTTCTCCCACCAGGAGTATCACCGCCCTGCTCACGCTATTTTTCTCCTGCGAACAGCTGTATGTATGTGGTGGGTTCGATGGAATTGGATGCTTGATCACTGCAGAAGTCTATAATGCCACCACAGATCAATGGATCGTTATAGCCCCGATGGGCAGCACCAGATGCGGAGCAGGTGTGATGGCGTATGACAACGAAGTGTACGTGGTAAGGGAGACACGGTACCGCTGCCACACCACCCTCCAGAGCCTGTAGCATTTGCTGATCTGCATCTCCTAGATTTTCAGGCTGGCCATTTGCTTGTTAAGTGAGATTTAGGGAAGAAAGTCAGAGCCAGAAGGGTTGATATGCCTTCTGAGAACATGATCACCTGCACACTTTTTGTTATGAAAAATGTACGGACAATTGTTAAGCAGCTGCAGCAAAGAAATGATTTGGTGCTGCTGTTGCTAAGAGCATTAGCAGCACAGGACCTTTGCTCGGTCCTCTTTATCTTGGCCATGACCTGCATTTAAACACTGAAGAATTGTACAGTCTGACAGCTCCACAAAATACTTGTGGGAGCTCCAGAAGAACAGGGCCAGCGTTGTGTTTGAGATCACATGCAGTTCCTCAAACTGAAGTCAGGCAGGCAGGGCCAGTGACCATCATCCTTGTGACTTGGTGGGTGAGGAAAGGCCTATTGCAACTCTGTACCTTCGGCATTCGCAGGTAGGAGGATTTGATGGTGCTGTCTTGCTTCAGAGTGCAGAAGCTTACAACCCCGTGACCAACACATGGCGAGATAGCCCCCAAATGCTCAGTCCCCGCTGCAGCTTTGGCATCGGAGTGATGGAGGACCGGCTGTTTGTGGTTGGGGGCTCTTACAGTTTCGCTACTACTTCCAGCACTGAGTATTACGACAAAAACACAAATGAGTGGTATGATATTCATGACATGAGTGTAGAGCGCCGTGGTCTCAGCTGCTGTGTGGTGTCAGGTCTACCGAATGTCTGGGACTACGCTGCCAGAAGAAATTGCCACATGAACAACTTTCCTTCAACAAGCAGGCCACCTGTATGAAGAGCTCCACGTACTAACAGTCTTCCAAGCGGCAACAAAATCTATTCAGTTATTCTAAAATATAAAACAATTGTCAGAGGCTGAAAGACTGGTTAGCATTTAAAACATTTGTTCCATGGCACCACAAAATGTGTATCAGCCACAGCCCCCACAGCAACTTAAAAAATACAAGGTACAACAGAATGCTAGAGGAATAAAAGGTTTGTTTTCATTAATTCCTTATCATAGAATCATGGGATGGTTTGGAAGGAACGTTAAAGATCATCTAGGCCAACCTCCTGCCATGGGCAGGGACACCTTCCACTAGAGCAGGCTGCTCAGAGCCCCGTCCAACCTGGCCTTGAACACTGCCAGAGATGGGCATCCACATGCCTCTCTGGGCAACCTGGGCCAGGATCTCACCACCCTCACGGTGAAGAACTTCTTCCTAATATCTAAATTCACCCTCTCTCAGTTTGAAATCCTTACCCGTATCACTACACTCACTGAGAAAGGTCACTCCCCATCCTTCTGACAGGCCCCTTTGAGCACTGAAAGGCCACACTAAGGTCTCCCCGGAGCCTTCTCTTCTCCAGAATGAACAACCCCAACTCTCTCCCCTGTCCTCACAGCAGAGGGGTTCCAGCCCCCTCACTATCTTCTTGGTCCTCTTCTGGACCTGCTCCCACAGGTCTGTTTCATTCAAGGTCCCTCTGGATGGCAGCTCTTCCCTCCCGCGCTTTGTCTGCACCACACGGCTCGGTGCCATTGGCAAACTTGCTGAGGGTGCTCTCGGTTCCACTGTCCGTGTCACTGACAAAGGTGTTAAACAGCGCTGGTCTCAATACTAACCCCTGAGGAACGTCGCTCATCACTGGCCTCCACACGGACATTGAGCTGTTGACCGCAACTCTTTGAGTGTGACCATCCAGCCAATTCCCTATCAACTGAGTGCTCCATCTGCTAGAGCTCTGTCTCTCCAGTTTAGAGGCAAGGATGTCATGCCGGACAGTATCAAATGCTTTGCACAAATCCAGGCAGATGACGTCAGTTGCTCTTCTCTTACCCAACAACGCTGCAACCGCATTGTAAATTTGTGAGGCATGATCAGCCCTTGGTGAAGCCATGCTGGCTGTCACCAATCACATCCTTGTTTTTCACGTGCCTTAGTGTAGTTTCCAGGAGGATCATCTTCATGATCTTGCCAGGCACAGAGGTGAGAATTCACTGGCTTGTAGTTCCCCGGGTCTTCCTCTTTTCCCTTCCACTCTTCCACAATATCAACACTCCTCCCTCCTCTGTGTGCCGGTGAGGGAGATTTTGGCCGTTTGCCTGTAGGTCCACTGTAGACTGCACCTGGAACCAGCTATTCAACTCCTCCTCAGCCTCCTTAAGTCTACGCTGCCTCCTTAGTACCTCCTGCAGCTCAGCCACCTGGTTTGCAGAGCTGCTTTGCCTCACCCTTCATGCAGCCTCCCATTTCAACCAGAACTGCACGCTTTCAAACACCTTTGCTATCAGGTTCTGGTGTTTTTGAATTATTTCAGCAAAGTTGACCAAGAAAAAAGAGGGAGGTTGGGTAGTGAAGAGAAGAGCCTGAATCTCCAAAGCCAAAGTGGAAGGAGCAGCAGTGCTGCTGGCCCCATCCAGCACAGGACATGCCTTTGGTTGAGACATTGTCAATCTTCAAGGCAAATGAAAAGCACATTTGGAGGAATCTCAAGATTTTCAAAAAAAGGTTCTGGAAAAGTGATGCAGGGCAAATAGCTTCACTAAATATACACTTACAAGTATCGCAGAGGGATGCCAGCACCAATTTGACAAAACTATCGCAGGAGTAGGAGACTCAGGAGCACCAGCTCAGCTGGGAAGGACCACTTAGCTTTCCTAAGTGACATGATGTCAATAAAAGTGGGCATTACAGGACAGGGATGCAAATTTTAACAGCCAAAGTGTTGGAAAACCCTTGCCTGGCCCATGGGGATGCTCCTCCCGCCCAGCACTGCATGAGGTCCTGGTACCAACCTCCACAGGAAGGCAGGGGAGGCCAAGAAATGAACCTGTGTCAGGGGAACTTTCAATTTATGCTAGGAGAGAAAAAAGAAAAACTACTAATTCCAGTAGACGAGAGAGGATAACGGGCAACGGCTGCGTGCACAGAGAGCGGCGTCTGCTCTTGCCCCTTCGCTGTGGCAGGAACAAGGAAACTGAAATTTCCAGCTGCAAATCACAGTCCAACTGAAATGAGAAGCAGCATCTTCAAACTGGTGAGCTTTTTCCTGGGAAGCTGGCAGTTTCCCACCTTGAGGGAGAGCAGCACAGGGAGCTGTGGGAAGCGGCACATCTCCATCCCTCCCCACTTCACCTTCCTGGTTAATTGGTCATAACGGCAGCTATTTCTTGTCTGGAATAAATGAGGTGTCACTTTTCTAGGACAGCGCTGGGGAAGCAGCTGTGTGCTCACCCTTCCAGCATCAGCCAGAAAAAAATAACTCTGAAAGCGCTACGGGAATGGAGTCTAAAATTGAAATTTAATTTGCCTTGCACCTCCAATGTCCTCCTTGAACAGCTGGGACCTTCTCCCTGGGAATCCTTTGGTTTGGCGTTTAACTATTTCCAAGCCAGAGAGCCCAAAAGGCCACCAGAGTCAGTGACTGCAAGTGTCCCAGAGGTGTTGGAGAGTTGTTGCTGGGGGAGGCATCAGGGGTTTGATGGTGACTGAAGCTTCTTAGAGCACCCACATACAAGGGAGCAGGGGAGGATGCCCTGATGCCACATTTAGTCTATGAATTCTGAACATCCATTTCCCCGTTGCTCGACAGAGATATCAAATTTACATCAGCTACGTTTGCAAACGTAACAAATCATTCTCAGCACACCATTTCTGAGGCATCAAGCAGATGTTCACCACTGCAATGTGAGGGACGTGCTCAGGCACAAACACAGAAGACAGCAGATCCCTCCTCTACATGGCAGATTGCGGAGCATCGCAGCGAAGGAGATGCTGCCCAGGGGCCACGGGATGGGGCTGGGTGACCAAAACTCCCCACTCCTGAGGGGCAAAGGCACCTGTCCTGCAAAGGCACCCGGTGTGCACATAGGAAACGCAGACTTCCCCAGGGAACACGGAGTGAGCAGGTTTTTGGCTAGAGCTCTGTTCTCTCAAAGAACAAAAGTAGCTTAAATGGCAAAGAAAAGCCTTGCTCATTAAACGAGTTTATTATTTCCTGAGCTCTCCTTAATCACCCTTTTAAAGCCTCTGTTTGCTAATTGAATGCTTCCCCTTTTAACCGGAGATAAAACGAATGAGGAGGTGTTGGAAATGGTTGATTATACATATGTATAAGTACACCAGGTTGCTTAATGAATCTGGTAGACGAGAAATTTATATCTACCCTAACCCAATCAGCTGTTTTGCTGTCCCTCTTTTCTGGGGACTTTTCACAGTTCCCTTTGCAAAAGCCTTTATGCATGAGACAGGTTCCTCCTGACCATCAGCCACTCGTGGTGGCTGCAGCTCAAGGACACCCAGCACCATTCAAACACAGGGCAGGTACCAGCTGCATCCCAGCACGTGAGTGTCAAGTGACAGACAGTGGGACAGTGACAAATGCAGTGAGACAGAAGCGTACGGCAGCAGCAGGACATCCTGCACTGATGGGGCTGAGACATGTCTCCGTTCGAGGTCTGACGCTCACAGCTCTGTGGTATATTTGAACCTATGCAATAGGGAGATCACTTTGTCTCCCTCTCTAATACACCATATGTAGTAAATGTCACTGGGGATTGAATGAAAAAATCCACCAACTTTTGCAAATACACCCATAATATTGAGTAGTAATGCACTCTGACCATGTTTCTTCCCTGTTTTCTTTGCTCTGAGAATATTCGCATGAATTCATCTATACAGCTGCTTGCAAAATATTAACTCCAAATGTTCAGGGTGTAATAGTTGCTGAAAAAGAGATTTTGACCTGCCCAGAGAAGTTGCGGATGCCCCAGTGTTCAAGGCCAGGTTGGACGGGGCTTTGAGTGACCTCGTCTAGTGGTCATGGCAGGGGGTTGAAACTAGATGATCTTTAAGGTTCCTTCCAACCCAAACTACTCTGCGATTCTACAATTCTACACCAGTGCTGCCATCAAAAACATGCTGTTGCGAAGAGAGAGGGGAAATAAAACCGGTCTTAAGGGCCGACACCGAATATGCAAGACAAGCAAAATGGGGGGGAGGGCACGAATAAAGACGTTTTATTTACGACTTTTAAGAACGTAGCTCTGTGTAAACGCAACCAACAGTTTTCTGCAGAGAGCAGAGAAGAGAAAACAAACAAACAAAGCAAAACAAAAAACAGAAGCCAAAAGCCGCAGGGGGGTGGGGTGTGCCCCCAGGCGGGGCCGCAGCGTTACCGGCCGGGCTATCTCGGTAGGTTTGCCCCCACCCCGCCGGCTCCTGCACGTTTGGCTGACGGCAGAGGCAACTGTGTGATTTTCACCCATATTAGTGACAAAGAACCGATAATCGATGCCTGGCGCTGCAGCACCGGGACCCGCTCCGGGCAGGGCGGCTCGCT
>NW_010406698.1:7111-8643 GCF_000710305.1 Buceros rhinoceros silvestris | reverse complement strand
CCACAACAAGGGGGTGCCCGTGAAAGAGAAACAATTATTGACACATCTAAAATCTCTAAAATTGAGTAGGAAGTACATTGTTCTTTTAATTACTTTTGAAATGATGATCTGTTAATTTACAAACAGCATTGTGTTACTTGTTAGATTTTCAGTATGCTTGTAACAGCATGTAATACAACTTGAAAAAATCAGTATCTAAAACTGCAATAGTATGAAAATAGAGACCTGAGATGACTTGCACACATTTCTGCACTGTATTATCCACTTTGCTTGACTCATCTTTCATTGTCTTGACACATACAGACAATTCTCCAAACTTCAAATGCAATGGAAAGCTTTACTTCCATATTCACAGCAAACTGATGGATAGGCTTATATATGCACACATGTACTCTGTTTAACCACAAATTACAGGTTCATGTGTCAGGTTCATTACACAGTCCATGTGTCAGAGACAGAAGTTTCAGCTCAGCTACACTCAAGCTGATGATAAGATCAGATACTTTTAAATTTCAGTTTTGTCCTTGGGTTCAGTTATCAGAAAGTAGAAAGGCCAGCAGAAAAAAGAAAGGAGTGAAGAAAAACACATTTTGATATTTTTCAAATTATACTTGGATAAACTTTTTCATGCTGTCACTGTATTTCATTTGCACACATTTAAGTAATACCATTAAACATTATAATTTCGGTGGTGATTAAGATGTATTCCCAATATAAGAATGTTTTATAAACTGGTCTGCAGCTTCTAATAATTGTAATTAGTTGCAACTATTATTGCTGAACACAGCTAGTAAAATACGTCATGTCTTTTCTTTTGAAATTATATAATTTCAGTGTATCTTCTATATATCAATCAGGGACTAAACATGCAAGTATGTGCTCAACTTCATGCTCAATTTATGCTTTAACTCTTATTTTTTGTATGCTAAAAATCGCTTGCTAAGTATCACCAAAGGATGGACCTTGTATGTGTTTTAAAATGTTTTTCCACTTAAATATGTGATTTAAAAGTGCACAAAGAGAAAACTATTTCTCAAGTGTATTTACTCTAGTTGCTTTTTTATAATAAAAATCAGCTGCTGGAAATTACAGAACAGGCATATCTATTACTTACTAGGAAGCAAAAACATTTATTTCACATAACATCCAACATACTTATCTATTATTTTCAATGTACAATATGTACATTGATATATATAAGAAAAGGTATTTGACAAGGGAAAATGGAATTACTCACCAGGTTCTACAAATCCAGCAAGACAGGTGAACATTCCTGGGGGAAACCTCTTCTGTCTACCTAAAAGGCAGTGGTTCCCGTCTGGATGGATGACTTGCATTATCACAACAGGATCTGTAAGGGACATGAAGGGAATATTTCAACATTTGAGGAAGCTAAAAGAGTAATAAGTTCCAGCCTACTGCATGGATATACCTATGCATATAAACACAAATAAGATACCTTTAAGTGACTAAAATCGGCAATGTCTAGATGTCCAGAGCAAGCTGTTCTTTTATTTCAGTCTGGGGGTTTT
>NW_010406698.1:0-7002 GCF_000710305.1 Buceros rhinoceros silvestris | reverse complement strand
CAAGAAACCTGTTTGGTTTGTATTGCAACATACATGTTTAGCAGAAGCAATTTACTAGCCAAGGCTTGAAATGCAGGACATAAATCACCTGCAACCAAAGCACATAATCTGTTATAAGTATTGGCAATACTAACTAGCTATGCATCCAGCATATAGTGATAATTTCTGCAGCAAAACCAATTTACTATCACCTCTACATACACAGGTCTGAAGAATATACTTTTGACTGAAGTATGAAAGAAGTGCCAGAGACTCTAATTACAATGTACATACTGAATGAATTTTCCATTTTTGACTTCACTGTCCTGCTTAAAGGTATTTGCCAGACACCACAGTGTAGAATATGCAGTGTTGCTGTCTGTAAACTTTATTCAGAATATGGCAGAATTACTTTGATTACTACAAAGATATATCTAGAGCATGTAACAGAACATGCAATTCAGAAATACAACACATACACGTATCGTAGTTTGAGACCACCTAGCTGGCTACGAAGCAACCATGAAGCTGCTCGCTCACTCCTACCACCAACTGGTGGTATGGGGAGGAGAAAAATATAACAAAAGGCTTGATGGTCCAGACAAAGGACAGGGAGGGCTCACTAATCAATTAAGATCACGGGCAAAGGACAGACTCAACTTTTGGGGAAACAAAATCAGTATAATTTAAACAACAAAACTACCACCAATTCACCAGCTGAATCAGAGTGGGGCAGTGGTAAATATGGCTGGATCTTAAATGCACCTTCCTCCCGCCCCCCCCTTCTTTCTGGGCCCAGCTCTGCTACCTCCTCCCTGCCAGTGGTGCTGGGGGGCAGGGAATGGGAGTTGAGGTCACTCCCAGTCCGTTCCATGTTACTACTTCCAGTCCTTCCTTCTCAGGGGGAAAACTACTCACAGCCCTCCCCTGCTGCAGCATGGCATCCCTTCCGTGGGAGACAGTCTTCCATGAACTTCTCTAACCAATGTGTGTCCCTTCCACCAGCTGTGATCCCCCCAGTGATGGACCACTCCAGCGCAGCCCTTTCTGAGAGTCACAGCCTCCTTCGACATCTTCCCCACTCCAGCACTGGGTCCTTCACCACCTGCAGACAGGATTTTTCTCCACTGTTGATCTCTAAGGGCTGCAAGGGCTCACCTGTCATGACACCATGGGCCAAAGGGGAATGGCTGCTCCAGTGTGCGTTGCCCTACCTCGCTCCTCACTGACCTCGGTGTCTGTATGGTTTTCTCTCCTGTCCCACTCTTCTCCAAAACAAAGAAACTCACCCAACAGGTTTTCTCCTCTTAAATGCGTTACTGCAGAGGTGTGGATTGGTTCAGCTTTGGCCAGAGGCAGGACCAGCTTGGAGCTAGGCAAGCTTCTTGAAGTCATGCCAGTGGCCCCTTTTCCTGCTACCAAAACCCCACCAGACACAAACCCAACCCAACACAACATCCAACTACAACTGCTGAAGATGGGACCAGGTAGGGGAATGAAAGGTGATCAAAGAGTCACCAAGAGGTTAAAGAAAAAAAGGGAAAGGTTTTTTCCATTCCTTGTTCTCCCATCAATAATATAGTACACTTTCTTTGCAACACATGAACAAAAGCAGCTACAGAAGACTGTCTATACAAGCTTATACTCTGAGTAGACACAGGCCTCCCAGTTTGCAGCTGACAATGAATAGTGAAAGCCAGTCAAGATGGCTAATACAGTTAAAAGTGGCACAACAAGAAAATAAGCACTGTATCACAAGTTTGACACAGGGCTAAATCTGATACAGAGCTATTTCGAGCTTAGATGGCTTGCAGAAGGCGAGAAAACAATATGCGGGGGCGGGGTGGAAGTAAAATGTGACCCTTTGTACCATTAATATCTCATTTATGTTGTTGGAACTTCTAACTGGTTATTACTCCATTGCGATCAAGACTGGTATTTTCACAGGAATTTCTTTGTCACAGACTACTGCAAGAAAGAGAAGCCTGAACTACTTCATCTTAAATAGAACTGAGACATACATAGTCTGGATAGAGACAAGAATGTAAGAGCTGGGACTGAAGTGAGCAGCTGAAATAACTAAAAATAAATTGATTTATATGTCTATAATAGTACAAACAAGACACTTTTGACAAAATTTATCCTACAATATTCTCACCGACTCTTGGGTATGATGTGTTGTGAACACCTTGGAGACTGGGACAATCTTCTTTTAAGCAAGTTTTCTTGTAACCTCCTTCTTCAATCTTGGTTGCACTCCCACATGTTGGGCAGAATCGGTAGCGGTTGTGCCATGCTAAAATAGATCTAGCCTGGGCAACTACTCCTTTAAAAGAACATATTGAAAATACACCAAGTCAAATACTAATTAATGCAAGCTTTTAAAAGAATAGAAAAAGCAAACAGTAAAGTTTAACACAAAAATAGAAGTAAGACTATGGTTTGAATTGCAATTTACTAGAAGAGAAGTTGAGCTGTTTGAGTTACTGCTTTTTTGCTGTAGCACAGCACATGCAATAGAACACAGTACTATGTAGCTACAGACCAATTTACGCATTCAGAAACAAATTCATCCAGATCAATATACCCTGTTTCTCACAAGAGTTACTCTGCCTGGGCAAAATGCCAGAATTATATATCACACCTTTTACAGATGATCATTTCAGGGCTTTTACTGGTATTGGTATAATAATGCATTTTCCATCTAAACTTCAGATGCACGTCAAGCTTGCCCTTCATCCTTCTGTAAAAGGATAGGAGCAGTTGTTAACATGCTTAAAATGACATTAACTCCCTTCGAGATCGTGACTTTCCAACACTTGCTCACACTGTTTTCTTCTTAGACGAGTTTCTGACACACTCTTACTAAGGGCTTAGTTTCACTTCCTCTAACAAAAACTCAGTAATGACAGATCTTTTTCTTCATTTTAGAACATTTAACGTGCATGTGTTAATACTGTAGCACCATTTATAAAACCATGATAGGTTTTACAGTCTAATACTTGCCATTTGCAACCACACATGTTTTTACATGCAAAATTCTTCACAAAACCACTGACAGGCTTTTAAAATGAAAGTATTTCTAAAAGCCACTGAAAATACCTCATTTCTTTGCAGTGGTTTGTCCTTGCATTATACTTCAGTGAATCTCAAAGCGTATTTTTCTGATTACACATTTGATAACTGCTGTATTTTATGCATCTTACCAGCTTCTTTTTCAGGTAGTTGCAGTAGTGCTGGCATGGGTGGGTGAAGAAAGTAACAGTCTTCATGCTTCTGCTTAAATTTCTCAGCAGAAGCAGAATCTACACTAACAGCAAACCAAGCAACTAACCCATCCTCTTCATCTTGTTGCAGAACTCTTCCATTGCAAGCAGTGAGCAGGTTCATGTGGAACTCAAATTCAACTCCAAGAAAAATCACAGTGCCTCCTTCATTTTGGTTCATGAATTCCTCCACATCCTTGTGGCACAGCCTGCAAAGCTTTACTTCTGGCTGCTGAGAGCTCTCTGTTCCCCCATCCAAAGTAACCAAAGGACTTAGATTTGAGAAGAGGATGTATACTGTGGTTGGATGGCTTTGTTTTTTGCTTAGCCACTTGGAATCTGTTCTTTTATCACTCTTTCTGTCCAGAAGTGTCAAGGCAAAATAATTTTCATATTGTCTCACTTCACTTGACAGAAAATTAGGCCTCTGCCCACCCTTCACACTAGCCAACAAATTAGCTATGTGCTTGTATCCCCAAAATTTAGCAATGTCCAGAGCTGTCTGCCTTGATTTATTAACAACGGTCCTGTCACACCTAAAGAATCAGAAAATAACAGTGGTTACCAGGGTAAATATGTTTAGAAAAAGTCTTGAAGCTGTACTATTTCTGCTTATAGTATATACATCTGATACTATTAGGATGCAAGAGCTTTTAGGCACTTTTTCTATACTAGGGCACCCTGTAGGCTAAACACTTAGCATTACAGTAATGAAAAGTAAACATACTTAATTTTCTTTTGCTAAGGCCAGATTCCATAATTTTGTTGATCCACTCCAGATTATCACTCACCAAGGTTCATGCAGTACAACGTCTATGAATTAATTAAAATCCGTCACATTCTATCACACACACAAAAAAAGTTTCAAGATCATTTACAGATAGAACTTTGCTAGACAGGCTACAAGTCTCTTCTGAATAATCAGGAATAAAAAAAGGCAGTTTAACTGGCATTACTTTCTAGAAGCTTCTGAAAGCACCACCAAACCATTTACTATAAAATATTGACTATTAAACAACAATCAAGAATACAGCCTCTGCTTAGTGAGAAGTGTATCACCCGTACAACTGCAGTGCTGGTCCCAGTAGGTGTCTCTTTCTTACCAAAATGTCTGCAAAATGACAGATGAGGGAACATTGACTCATGATACATATTTAACAAAAAAAAAAAAAAAAAAAAAAAAAAAAAAAAAAAAAAAAAAAAAAAAAAAAAAAAAAAAAAGGAAATAGATTGAGGTTGATCAGGAAGTCAAAAATAATGCAGTTTTTTGTCAATTTTAACTCAAGTGGATAAATAAAACAGAAATTTCACTGCAAACTACAAATTGGACAGCAGATGCGGAGCCAGGCTCATCAGTTTTTAGAACCAGAAGATGCCACTATATTCATGTTGCTGATACACAGGTAACTGTACCACAGGCAAAACTGTTTTGACTTGAGATTTTATATTAACCTCAGTAGTTTTTGCATAAGTTTGAGTATATTTTAGAAAAATCATTAAAAACTTAATTTACAAGTGTGTGGTGCTAAAGAAAGTAGTTGCCCATTTATCTTTAAAGATTGATTTTCCTTTTGCAAAATCTTGCCAAATTTCCTACTTAATTTCCTATCTGTCAGCCACTGAATTTTATTGTGATTTTGTCTTCACCTTTCTTTCTGCTCAGGTACATGCAGACTGTGATCAGGCTGCTATTCAGTGCCCACAACAATGGCCTGAACTCTTTAGATCACCAAGATCTGCTTTTTTCAGTCTACCAACATTTCCTGTAGCTTTTCTCAAATATGGATGAATACAAATAAAAAAATTTACTAGCTTTCCAGGATTAGTCTCTGGAATGGTATGTAATATTACCTTCATAGACATTCATATTTATAAATCCAGCAATTTTGTTTTTGTTCAAATGATTACTATGACTATGCATTAACTGAAATGAGACCAGTAAGGCCATAGTATCGCCTCAGGACCTATATTCAATTGCCTAATAGAATGGCCCTGACAGGGCATTTACAGGCAGATATTCACTCTTTTTTTTCCAGTAAGCATAACTTAAAAAACTGTTATTCTAATTACCAAACCAACAAATTCCCTAAAATCTCAGAAGATTCCTCAACACACTGATGATTTCAATTCACAAAATCTGCCACTGACATACTCCTCTGCATGCTGGAATGTACTGATACAAAATAGCAGTTCATCTGACACTCCCTGCTGCACCGAAGCAGAGGGCACAGCATCTGGGTAGGACTGGGAAAAAAAAACCAAACACCAGGTGGGATGATCATTGGAAGCTGTGGAATGCTGTGACTGAAATTATTCATAACCACAGAATAACCTTGGTTCTGTAATTAGGGTTGCAGAACGGACTAGGCTTGATTCACGAGAACTCAGTTAAACCTCAACACCTGACTCTCACCCTCAATTCTGAAAGTTTTCCAAATGAAATATTTGGATCCTGATTTTATCCAGGCCTCAGAAAAATGTTCTTCGGGGACTCAAGAAGAATGCTGAAGCATTCCTTGCTTTTCTGAGTGTCTTGTAAAACTAGAACTAGAACAGTTGACTTGAAAAGACAACAAACGTGACAGCAAGTTTTTACAAGCAGTGAACATTCTTGGTGTCATATTTACTGAAAAAATAATGTGACAGTTCAAGGAGGGAGGAGGAAGTGAACTGTCTGAAAAATAAGAGGAAAATTAATTGATCAGTTACTTTGGTAAAGGTGTGTCTGTCATGTCCTACTTAGCCAGTATGTCAGCAAACACTATACTGTAACGCCGATGCAAGTGGTTTACAAGTGAAGTTTGTTGATTGTTGATTACAAATCAAGTGTTGGTCTTTAGGAGGAATATATCCTTGAAGACCAAAGTAATAATTTTAGAGATGCTCATAGTTTCTTAGCAAATATGGAAAGCATGATGCAATAGCAGAATCCAGTTATAAACAGAGTATATTTTCCTGGGTTTTAACTCTGAAAATCCTGCCAGTATTCATCAGGTAAATTTACTTTTCTGAGATCAAGCTGAAATGGCCAGAAAGGGATTCACGTTAGAGCTCTTCAAGGGGAACTACTAAACATCTTACCCTTTTTCAAGAAGAATTTGCACAATCTCAAGGTGTCCATTTCTGGCACCATACATCAGGGCGGTCCAGCCGTTATATGCAGTTGCATTGATAAGTGATGGAGAATGACTGAGCAATGCTTTGAGTTTGGCTGCATCTCCAACAGCAGCAAAATTATGCAGCTGAGAAATCATGTCTTTGCGGAGGTTCTTTTCAACGTCTGTCATTGCGTCAACTAATTTCAAAAAAGAAAACAAAAATGCCTGAAAACATATCCATTAGTAAAATGGCTGAAGTAAAATAATTAACTTTAATGCTATACAGATAACCGTTATCACTGAAAGTATGGACACAACAGCCAAATTCTTATAATTAGTATGACAGCGTTAGTCCTAAACAAACCTTAGTCCCACACATCTCTAAATACAGTGCAATTTTACCCTAATTTTCAAGACTAGTTTTAGAGAGGCTTAAGGAATGGGAGACCTTGCTATGAAAATAAAGCTTCTTCCAATGCAAAAAACATGTTCTGGTTTCATGATGGATCAGACACACAAGACAGAAGAGTACAAAACCCTACTTCAAGTCACAGATACTCTGCAAACAAGAATGGGAGCAAGTGTAAGTCCCTTTGCAGGCTGCCGGACTCGTCCAAGCAGTGGCACATCGCTTTAGCAACCTCTGCCACGCCTCCGGC
>NW_010406697.1:29467-29968 GCF_000710305.1 Buceros rhinoceros silvestris | reverse complement strand
AACCCCCTCGCCCCCCTCCCCCTCCCTTTTGGAAGTATTAATTTAACAGAAAAACCTTGAAGTAACCCTCTGTACCTTTTCTCATTCAAGGATCTACACAAAATATCTTGGAGAATGAAAATGTATTTAGTCTTCCAGTGTTGATAAAGCAAAGAGTAACAGTCATTTCTTTTTCTTCCCTCATCTCTGACATATTCTTTCATTTGTTTCTTAATGAGTACTGTTTCTGAGTCTCTTTACCTCATTTTCTTCTCCTTTCTTCTCTAACTCTTAGACTTGTTCGTTATATCAGTTGTTATCTTCTTTCCCCATAGCTATAACTTTGTAAGCAGAATCTTCTGGGAGAATGATTTTCTTTTACTGTGCTCCCAATTGTCTAGTTACGCCCCTCATAGTGATGTCTCTGGTGACTATTCTTTTTAGACTTGGAGAATATACGTTTTGCTTTTATATTTTAGTGGTGAAAAAATAGTGTCAGTCGCAGCAACAACAATAGCAACA
>NW_010406697.1:18937-29360 GCF_000710305.1 Buceros rhinoceros silvestris | reverse complement strand
AAGAATGAAATCCACCACAGACGAGTCAATAAGTAAAATCCAAGGTGAAATTTTAGCCGCAACATATCAAACGTTTCAGTATACAAATGCCAGTTTGTAGGTGGAAAGAAGATAGCTTGCACTTCTCGTTAGCTTGCACTGTCATCCTGCAATGGGGTTAGAGACGGAAATTTTCCCTCAATTAATCTTGGGCTGCCATTTGTTTGGAAATCGTATGTTAGGTACTCAGGTTTTTTTGGAGTAGAAGTAAAATATGCAAGAGGGAAAGGCTGTGTAGTACACAAAGAGAGTTAGATACTTCAAAATATTCAAGTGTTGATTTGGGATTTAGAAACTAAGGAGGACCATGGAGTCACTACCTGAAATCTCATTGCTTTTCAGGCTTGGGCTCTGACTTACCTGCAGGTAGATAATTTTATCAAATTAAGAAGAATCTGGACTTCTCTGTTTAAACGCCTATAACTATTGCTGCCCAAGGGGCAGAATTTTCTTTCAAAGCATGATCAGAAAAAGAGAAGGTCCTGTCAAATTTCTATATAGTGTTTTATTAATCGTGCAAGAAATTGGTGATAACGGTAAAATATCCATTTCACACCGATGGTTTCAGACTCGTATTTCACCATGACCATTTACTATAGGAATTATATAACAAAGCGGCACCCCTTTGCTAATCCAATTGTATGATTCATGAGACCAGCGAGAGACGAACAAAGTGGAAGAATAGCTGAAGTGTTAAGTTATGAATAACTTAGGAAGAATAACTTAAGGTATGAACAAAAGAAGAAAGCAGAGCAGCTTCTAATTGTACAATTCTGCAAGCCAGCTTTTTGCTAGAGTTAGAAAACAAATCATTGAAACATTGTATTCCCTGCTATGCCAGAGCAACAGAAATCTGGACTCCCTTTGCCTCCACTGCCAAAGAGAAGCTGGGACAACACCTACTGCTACAGAGTGAGAAGACCTTCCTGTCTGAAGCTGTCACAATTCATTCTTTTTCCTATTGCTTCCATCTCTAATGAGGAGACTACGAGTCTTGCCTCTTCACTGTATCCTTTTTAGGATTTAACTGGCCCAGCCCATGTTCTTCATTCTTGCAGTAGCAAAATTACACTTAATTTAAAAACTCATGAAACAGCTTAAGAAGTATTCCAGAATTTCAGCCCCTGCTCAGTGGGCTGCTAATGCCTTTTATACTATATAACAGGTAAGAATTTCTAAGTTCTTGCAACCTGGCACTCTTGAAAATTAATTTTGAATTATTCAGACAATGTTTCAAATGATGAAATATAAAGCCAGCTATCATAGTTTTAAAAATGCCAGAAAAAAAGGTTTGGGAGTTTAAATTTTCATTTTTACTGAGAGCAGAAGAAACATCAACTTGCTGTTGACTGTTAATATACAGAACTCTATTTTTATCAGTATAAGGAGACTGGTTTTAAAAGACTACAATCAGAGAAGTATTTTCATGCCTATAATATTTAGAGCAGTGGTTCACTTTTTGTAGTTCTTGGTTATTTTTAAAAATAGCCAACAGAATGTAAGAAGTATTGGCTCTGTTATTAAGAAAAAGACATTTTTCATTGTTTTAAAAAAATAAAAGTGTGCAAAACAAAGCAGTGGTGTTCTTTATTGCTAATTCCTGGCATGCAAATTTCTTTAGGTCCAGTAAGACTGCATTAGTCACAGTAACAGCATGTCATATCTGAAACGTTCAGAAAACAAAGTAGGAAAGTCACCAGAAGTGACACATTGCCGTATAGCCTAGCATGAAGCAATACATCAGAATGTGTAATGGCTAGAACCAATTTATCCATTTATTGTATGGTTCTTTAAAAGAGCAATTTATTTAAGCGGTGTTTTGGAAATGTTTTAAATCATTTTTAAAAGATCTGCACAACAGCTTCCTGTATTGTATAGCAAGCTGCTACTACTCAAAAGTTTTGGGGCCAATTTCTGGTTCACATAAGAGAAGTGTTACCAGTATCATAAAATAGATGCAAACATATGTTAGGAAGTTAATACTAAGATAGAAACAGATTGGGCTGACAACATCCTGGAGACTGCATTAATGACTCATTTGCATAAAGTCACATCAGTAGAAAGCTTTATATTCAGTTTACTAATTTTCTCTGCCTGAAGAATTACTTTAAAACACTAGTGAAAAGAAGATACCTCAGAGAACTGCTGGTAAAAGAGCTGTGCTCTGTATAGTCATGTAAACATTTCCTCTGCTATGACTCTTGTTTTTTTACATCTTCTTCATATTCTGTTCCAATACCTTTCTAATATCTACTCTCTTTTCAATACAGGGGGAGAGAGCCCTGCCCTTTCAAAAGATTTTCTTATCTCTGTTTTCCTCCCAGTTTTAAGGACCTTCTAACTGATAGAGTTTTTACTCAGATATATGTGTGTTTGTACAAACAGTTCCTTCCAGCATGTTCTGGTTTGACAGTCATGAACCCAAGGAGGCAAAAATATCAGTTTTTAAACGGTGTTTTCTTTGTTATTTAACTTTCCTTTTACCTAGATGCTCCTATATTTAAAGACAAAGAAGTTCAAAATAATTTTTTAGTACATATGTACCACTTCAAACAATTACTTTTCTGATACCATCTTTTATATTTCCTGAGGGAAAAAATTATTCTGACAAAATATTCTGTAGTTCTTATTCAGATAAATGGACATATGCTTTAAGAAAATAACTTTTAAAGTAATGAGTAAATTGGAATGGTCTGGAATCTCCTTATTTCAAAATTGGTCATTAAGATATATAGTTTGTTGTATTATATAGAGCTATGATAATATGACTCTTTCATGGGCACCCCCTTGTCATGGGGAAAGATCAGTGCTGCCTCCGTACAATCCTAAACATCCACTGGACTGACTACGTGACCAATGTTGCTGTCCTTGAACAGGCAGAGGTCACCAGCATTGAGGCCATGTTGCTGAAAATGCAGCTGCGCTGGGCAGGGCACGTCTCCAGGATGGCGGATCACCGCCTCCCTAAGATTGTGTTCTACGGTGAACTCGCCACCGGCTGCCGCAAGAGAAGAGCCCCAAAGAGGAGATATAAGGACTCCCTGAAACAATACCTCAGCCTTGGCCAGATTGACCACCATCAGGGGTCCACCCTGGCCTCCAATCGGGAGATCTGGAGACACACCATACATAACGCTGCTGCCTCCTTTGAGAGCACACGTAGAATCAGTCTCGAGGAGAAAAGACAGCACAGAAAGAACCGTGCCTCGACTATACCACCCAAGGAGACCTTCTGCTGCGTTTTTTGCAACCGGTCTTGCCTATCACACATTGGGCTTTTCAGCCATCAGCGCGCTTGCAGTAAGTGTGGGTAAAGCCCTTCCCAAATCTTTGTCCGTGAAGCCAAGCCATTGTGATGATGATGATGATAATGTGACATAAGATTGTTACAAGCACATAAATTTTGCTGACTAGAGCCTGGAAAGCATGGAAGTAAAGAACTAATTAAAATTTTCTGTCTATTTTACATTGCTTTCTATTTTCTGATAATTATGGATCTGGCCTGTTTCTTTTCATGTTTTTAAAGAAAAAATATAAACCCCAAGATATCCACAAGCCTTTGGCCTACTGAAGTAAAATAATTTTCTAATATTTTCAAAATTCAGGATGTCTGTAATTCATAAACTGCAGGCAGAGGTGTTACTGAGGAAAATAATCTCCACTGAAATACCTCAGGGAAGTCTGCAATTTTGTTATTAAGAATTTAAATTGAATCACAAAAGAAAAATTGCTTTCAGAGATCCAAAGCAAAACCCGGCAGAGATCAATACCTGGAACAAAATGGGAGGGTTTGCCAGGAAAATGTGTCCTGACATGAAAAGGTATTGCAAAATATACACAACACTTAGAAGAAAAATGTAGCAGCATTATTCATGAGGAAGGACTCATAAAAGGATGAAGCTCAATGTTCAAAGACATATGACTTCCAGAGAGTTAGAGATGAAATTAGAAATTAATTAATCAGATTTTTAACACTGGAAATTCTAAGAGAAGACCAATGTTTCCTGTACAGATTCACCATAAAAGATTATTTTATAGATTTTTGATTAATTAACTCACATTTAAATCTCTGTGATGAAATGGTTTCCATGTGTTTGCTTAAGCACCTTTCCCCAGGGCAAATACAAAAAAAAAAAAAACCCAAAAGATAAAATAGGACACAGTTATGAAAAGAAGGACACCAAACCGTTTAAGTGTTCCTTTAGAGCAGGTTGTAGCTGCTTATAGCTTTCAACTTTGAAATTGAGTTTTCACTTCAGGCTGCCATGCCAGAGTTTTATCACATGGCTAGCAGAGGAACTCTGCCACTAGGCAGGATGCTGAATAATTCAAATTTCCAAAGTGGAAGGAGAAAACTGACAATCACTCCACTTAATGTCTATCTGCAGCCCTTGTGACTGTCACTTGAAGAAGTCTCCTCACTGTCTTTAAAAAGAACAATTCCTGTATTTACCCAATGCTTTGTCCCTTCTGTATTTTTATTTCTTGAAAGGTATTGTGTTCTGAGACACTGTTTAAATTGAAATGTTTTGATCCTGCTATAAGTATTAATTCTAATTAAAGAACTGCTCAAAACTAAACAGCTATTTAGACTGAACTATGAACAATTTTTATTTGATTGTTTCCTGAATAATGGTCATTGTCTGAATTCCTACAAATAGCAAATATCCAGAATTTAAAGGCAGTGAGGTTCCATATAGCTGATGAATGAAAAATGAAATTACACACCCAGATACCTTCTTGGGTTCTGTATCTCTGCCACACTGTCTTGGAAGTCTCTTTTAATTTATCATGAAAAGAAAAGAAAAAAACCCCAGAAACTCAGGATTTAATCCCAATTTTTATTTTGATTTATCCACTATCTAAAATTAATTCATTTGGAATACCTCACTTTGCTCATCTCACTGTATTATATCAAGACTCGGAATTACAAACTTCTCACCCTAAGCTTTTTTTCATTCTTGTCTAGAAGTGTTTATAAGAATCTTTGAGAAAATTGACTATAAAGATAAAATCACATGGAAAAAAAATTGCACATTTCACACTCTGTAAGCCAGCAATTAGTTGAACTCAAGTTTGCAAGATGTACAGTAAATCCTCTACTGCTTCAAAATTATAATTTTAATTTGGCAGCCCCATGGTAAGGCACAGGATGGAATCCTCTTCCCATTGAAATCGATTGGAATGTTGCCTTTTGGGTTTTATTCAAGGAGGGGTTTTCACTTAAGCATGAAAATAGCAGCTGTTTACTGGTGTTATTCTGGTATGCCAGTTCTTAAAAGTAGCTATTGTACATTCAGGACTTGACCTTGCATTTCACCAACTACAACACATGCCTGAGCCAGCCCATCAGCAGCTATATCTGTATTCTTTGTGGTGTGCCCTGCAGAAGAATAGTGCTGACATGCCCACAGTATGACACAAGCATGAAAAAAAGGAATTAGAAGGTTCTGTATTTACAAATTTTATGAAATCCATCTGGGAATTACAAGGCATGAAATTTTCATTCTAGATACTTTCTCTTCCGTGTAAACTAATATTGAAAATAGCAAGTAATTGGAGTATGCTCATTACCCTTCAGTAATTGTTGTAAGGTGGCAAGTACAAAATATGGCAGAAAGTAGAAGATCATTCACACAAAAAGACAGCTAAATCCATGACTAAAATTGTACCATCAGGTTTTTTAGTAATTCTGCATTCTTTCCACTGAAAAGTCCTGTCAGAGCTTTGAGAAGTGACCAACTAATCCACTTAATACTTATTTAATTATCTTGGCACTCTGTTTTATAATTCTCCATGAACTACTTAAATGTGAACTGATACCTTCTCATCACAGAGCTTAGAATAAAACCTGCACAAAATTTAATCAAGGGGAAAATTAAAGGAGAACAATATAAGAAAAATTATATTACCTATATCCTAACAATTTCATTCATTTACAGTTATTCACATATATGAATAACATTTTATATCTAAACCTCCTAATTTCATTATAAATTCTGATTGAATAAAGGCTCTTACAGAATAATTGGAATCTCATACATAAACGCAAATGAAAGGTATAGGAAATCATAATGGTAATGTTTTAATATATTAATATGGGTATATTAGATAGTAAAGATATATTTTTTTGCAAGTATATATCATCTACAGGATCTTGACCTACTACAGTTAAATTTGTAAGGTCAACAGCAAGCACTGCAAGAGCACTGTATAAATGATACTGGCGTGGTTAAACCTGTTAATTTTAATAGGATGTAGACCTGATATATATATTGCAGTGGGGTAAATTTGATAGGTGTCAAGTGTTCGACCACAGCTTCAGTAGTAAATGTTGAATTGACATTAAATTATGTACAACATCTACTGGAGACCCACACGAACATTTGAGAGCAGTCATATCAAGTAAGAAAGATTTCATGACCTTTTGTAACAATTACAATTTGCTCAAGAAAAAATGTGTACTGCAATACTGTTTCTAACACATCAATGTCTGTAAGACTAACTTGTTTTTCTGTGCTTAACTGACAAAAAAAAAAGCAGTCATCTCCTACAGAATCATATTTTTTGTTCCCCTGGTTCCATGCAGTCCCGTGATGAGTGTGTGGTTTCAAAGATTGGACCACAGTTTTTAAGGTTTTAGTTTTACATTCTTATTCTGACTATGGAATTGGAGTTGAAATATTTAACATCACTTTGGAAAACAAACCAAGTACTTTCATTTGTGAATTATTGTGAAGCGTTCCTAAAATATAAATAACATTGCATAATTTGCATCTTACCTACATTGCTTGATCTCTGTTCATTAGGAATGACTTGATATTTACCTGGAATATGCAGCTTCACAATCTTTTCTTACCTCTTCATCTCCTTCAGCTTTCTTTCAAGAGCCACAGTTATTAGATTATGCTGCCTATTTGTGTACACCTCTGAGAAATAAATCAATGCTTATATGATACATATTCTCAACAGTTTACAGTCTGTAGAATTTCTATTTTTCTCCCATGTTGAGCTTTTTCATACCTGATACTAATTATTTTTTACCCAAAGGAAAGATTCAGTGTATGTGCAGATGAGCAGAAGCTCAATCTATTTAAACTGGAAATATACCTTGTTCAGAACCCAAATTAATTTGTTTTGGTATCACTCTGTATGTTTTCTTTTTTTTTTACTGGCTGTGAATCCTTGCTAGGTAGTCTTTGGGGTTTGTATACAACTGCATTATCATCAAATCCAGGCAATCATATCCCACTCTGATTTGGAATATAAATGTGAACAGGTGTGAAAGATTTATTGATCATTGTTGCCTCTAACTAGAAGTTCCTTAGAGAAGAAATAGAACTGCTACATTCTGCAGATTCTCCTTCAAACCGATTCCTGGATGGTTCTTAGCCTTCCTGAAGTCATCATCAAATGAGTGGGCACAGGTATACTAAAACAGATGGAGATTAATGTATGCAGGCAAAATTCCAATCATGACCAGAAGAGGCATTTGTTCTGGAAAGTATTTTTGTCTGCAACTGCCAAAACAAAAGTCCTTTATATTTATCTACTGCAATAGGAGAAATCACATGTAGCCTGCTTCATATAAATCTTCAGAGTAGAACATTCAGTCGCTGATCATAAAAAGAAATAAATTCACTACATAATCTCACTTTTTAAACCTTGTTTTGTTGTTGATTTGGTTTTTTAAAATTTTCCTTTATGCTTGACATTGTCCTGCTGGCAATATCCATTGTCTCCAAGTCATTCATCATTTTATGGAGTGTATTGTCCTGTCTGCCTACATCCAAATTCTGCACCATTTAATGCACTATCTCTGTGTTACCACTGCCTTGCAGTACCATGAATGAGACTGAATGTTAAGGCTAAGGTTATGATCTATTTCATTGGTCCTGCAGATAAGACACCAGCTTTTAGTGATGACTATCACAGCCCTGCATATAAGCTGGCATTGACTTCTGTAAACAATTTCCCCATGTTATGTAACTTCTGTTTGTTGTGATGATCAAAATCTTGCCTATAACCATGCATGTTATCAAACATCTTACCAAGGCTTCCCTCATTACAAACAATTTATTATAGGAAGATATCCTGAATTCTGAAAGAGTCTGGTATAATTTTACGTACTTGAGCTCAACTACATGTTCTTAGAATACTTGCCCTTTACAGAAAAACTTGATAACAAACAGCACATAAGCTAATTTTAAATCTTTCTGAGTATTTTCAGTGTTATAAGGTTTATATATTTATAACAGTCCTTAACAACTATTAGTATTCTATAAAATATTTGTTTTTCTCACACTTTACTGAAGTGAGAGAATGCCCAACACAGTAGGCTTTGCAGTGAGAGACAGTTTTAAATCTGAAAGTATTAAAATATGTACCAGAGTCCATATTTTTTAAAAATCAAGTGATTTTTTCTATTAGTTATCATATCATGAAGAAACGGTTCATTAAAATAAGCTATTTAAGGATAAAACTTCAGCTCTGAGCACAGAGTGACATTAGGTTAAGAGAAACAGTTGTGAGAAACTAGTGCAAGGACATCTCTGCTGAAATAAAAGAATGTGTCATACATACCACTATGTTGAAAGAAAACCTGGAATCATTGGGACGGGAAAACTGGAAACAGACTGCCTTTGGTTCATCTCCTGAAATTTGTGCATTATTTTCAAGCTCCCTGTGCTCACATTTGAATTATTATGTGTTTCAGGCTAATGCCTATATCATAATATATCTTTTTCTGCCAGAGAAGTTCCTTGGTAACTGTAACTGATGTGGAACTGTATGTTTACTTGATTAAAGTTTCATCTGTGAGAAGTGATTTTTGCTTGCTAAGTGATTTTTTTAAATTGTGTCATATTTCAATTATATCTCTTTTTACTTCTTAAATCAATACCAACCAAATGAAACACGGTGATATGAAATACATTTCCATTCAAAGGTGTTATTTTCTTCAAATTAAATGGAATTCTTCTCTATTTTGGAAGTGGGGTGTAACACAAATAAAACAAATCTATTATTCTCTCACTCAAATGGGAGGTGATGGCCAAATCATGATGGCAGATGCAATCTCTTTAGCAAGCAACTAGCAACAATTGCAGTTATTAGTCTCTTCTGTCTTATCTCTGTGAATGCATGGCAGTGGTTTATAGTTAAGGTTCAGTTTCAAGACTCTGCAGCAATTCTAGAAATCAAGAAGAACAACCCCGAGTTCAACCTTCTGGTGTGACTAAGCCTATTATAATCACAGTTGCACTAAAGAGACTGTATCTTGCTTTAATTTTCACTGTGACCAACACTGGTTTATGTGGATTAGGTTTTGAAATGGAATTTATTTAGATCTGTATCCAGTTTTATCTAAACCACTAAAATTTGAGAATGCTGGAGAAAGAATGGGTTGGAATATGTAATGAAGTGACTTTTATCAAAATGTATCTATTAATCAAAACTGAAAATGTTAGTTGGCCCATATCAATTCTAAGGGGTTTTGTGGGGTGGGGAATTAGTGGTTTTTTTATTTAGGAATTATTTTCTGGTCAAAACAAATGAGAATTGTAGATAAAAAATTCTCAAAAAATCTCTAAAAATCTCAGAAAAAATCTCTAAATCATCAGCTACTCAAAGTTTCAATTAGAACAGCTAGAGCAAAATCTTGACTGTGCCTTTTATTAATCTACGTGTCTTTACATGCATTTCTTTATAAAAAATTGAGCAATTTCAATTTTGTACTGTTACTGAGTAAATTGCAAACTTTAATAATTTTTCCATAGCAGATTTTTATTTTCTGATCAGCTCTAATAAATTCAAAACATTGCGTTTCTGATCCACTTCTAAAGAAGAAAGTTCAGCAATATTGCAAAGCACAAGAGGTAAATTTTTCTTGGGTTTTTCTGGCATACTGTACAGATGGACATATAACTTTTTTTGTATTAGCTTTGAAATAAATTACTCTGAAAAGAGAAATAATAAATCCATAGATCATTTGACCCAAATACTGTTTTATCTAAGATATTTTTTAAAAAGGAAGAAAGTATGTATCTACTTTATGTTGCAACAAATTGCCATAAAGGGTGAACTTTTTTCTTGATATCCACCTAGATTTTTAAAATTATCTCTATGGCTTGCAACCGGAACTATTTTTTTTTTATATATATGATTACATGCTTTTTTCATTGGTTTGAAAGGATTAGGTTTATCACGCAGTAGCATTTTCAGCTCAGATATGTGTATTCTTCAGATTAATTTCTGGCTTTTGTGCAAAAGCCCTGGTGCTAGCAGGCTTTGTGCAGTGCAAAAGACTTGCATTCTAGCTCAAGTGTGAGTGCAAGCTACACTTGGGCAAGAAGTAAAGCACCAATCTTTGTCTTTTGCACTCAGC
>NW_010406697.1:1378-18859 GCF_000710305.1 Buceros rhinoceros silvestris | reverse complement strand
CAGGAAGAATGCCAGTGGTGTTTTTCTGGACACTGGCTTTATTCAGATATGATGAAAACATAAATCCACACCAACTCTGGGTGGAAAAAAAAAGTAGAATTCTCCTTTCACCTTGCTGATCAGAAAGACACCTCGACATATATTTCCTTTGCTGACAGTAGTGAGTAGTAATGATGGTTTCTCAGCAGCCTGCAGCATATAATAGTAGAGTTCTCTGCCTCACACTCCATCCTCTGATTATACATCAAACTGTGCCCTGCTGAGTTAGAAAGGACCAGGTTAACAAGTAGTGCAGTATGTTGGCACTCCTACAAGAAAAAAAATACTTCTGCATTGTTCAGGGTAGAGCAACCTGTCTGTAACACTTTTTGCAAACAAAGGAATGATCATTTGAGATTTTAATTAACTTGGTTGGTTCTGGATTCTTTTTACCAATTCTCCTATTTGAAGCTTAGACTTTCAGAGTGTAAGAGTCTTTGTTGATTTTGATAATGTTTTTCTTCTCGTGCAGTAGAGACAAATATTGCAATGAAACATGCATCTTTTTGAAAGCCTAAGGAAAATAGAGGAAAAGATCCATGAATGAAAGTTTAAGGTACCTATGACACTTCAGCAGAACAACAAAGACACCCCCATCCACGCAGATGTTTAACTTAAAGGTTGAATTAGAAGAAGGTTCAAACTAGAATTCTAATTGGATCAGTTCTTAGCACTGAGATTATTTGAACTCTAATCCTCAAGGTATCTATACCTCTGATCAGCTTTACAGACTTCCAGTAAAATGTGGTGGATGTACCAAAGTTCTACAAATTTTTGAAAACCCTGCCCATCCCCTGCAGCTACTGTTTCACACAGGTACTTCTCTACTCCTCTCTATCACTTATTACTTAATCCTGCATAATTTATAATAATGAATAATTTATTCTTGTCCATTCAAGGCAGTGTCAATGTGCAGCAAATGCAAACACTTCAGAATATCATACCTGTGAGTGTAGTACTGGCCTAAATTAAGATGATTAGGATTTAAGAATGACTGTAATTCAGATTTAAATAAATTACAACAGTATAGCAAGTCAACGCTCTCTTAAAGATAACACATTTCTTACCATCTGAGTAGTTGTATTGTTTCTTACATTGCATTAGCAATGTATCCTCTGATTTTAATCTTGTTTTTCAATGTCAATATTCCAAAAGAGTGAATAAAGACGGAAATTACTAAGAAGAAAAGGATGTCTTGCCTTAGTAATGGGAAAATTATTATTAGAATTATGGGAACGGGAAAAAGTATCTTCTATGTTTCTGAGTAAAATCCATGAATAGATATTAAGGCTAATAATTCAGAGGAAAAATGCTGTGTGCCACCTGAAAAGAGTAGCTTGATGGTTATGATTTGGAATTAAATAAGAAGCCTAATATTTCCCTGTATTTAATTTGGATCAGGCAGCAGAAGGCAGATTCCTCAAGGCATTTGACATGCACAAATATATTATATGAATAGCTGATTTGTTTAGATTATTGGACAATAGATGTCCCCATCTGTGTCTTCAAGTAAGGGAGTACCTCAGAGACAGAGTACTTAGAAAAGCAGTCACTCCTATGTGGAAACTTGTTGTGATATTTGGCACCTGACCTCTTCCGTCAAGGGGGAACATTAATCACTTTCTCTGCTACAGAGGATGAAAAATGGCCGCTTTATTGTGTGGCACAGAGGGCTATATAATTCTACTAAGCCTCGCCCATCGTGGGTGGTTACTGCATTCCTGTAACGTAAGCACGTAAGCACGTAATCTTCCGACCGCCCACACTGCCACCCAGTGTACCACAACAGTGTACCGCAACACTCCTATGGGCTCACAACTTCTGGGTCCAGTTTCTCACTCAAAACATCCAGGATGGAATCCTCTTCACCTCACATAAGCCCTCTGCTCAAATGAGAGTGATAGGTACTTATCAAAGAATAATCCTCTCAACCAAAGCCATGTGTCTGCGACAGGAGAAAAGAATTGCATTCAAACTTCGTTAATTTTGGAGAGCTTATTTGACTAAAGGAAGGAAGGAATCCAACACTAATTATGTGACACTGTGACTCAGCCTACAATGAAAATTTTTCTGTCAAAATAAATTCATTTATGAATATAAAATAGCCTGAGTGGAAAAATCTCAGCTCCCTACTTCAGAAAACGCCATAATCAAAATCTGCAACATAAGAAGTCTAAAATACATTTGAAATAAGCATTTCTAACATTACATAAACAGAATAATTTAAAAATTATTAAAGTGAATACAGCTTTAAAATATTTTTATGAGCAAAATTTTGACATGAATCTTAGGAAAAATAAAGAAATAATTTGCCAAATGAGAATAAAACATTATCGGTATTGACAAATAGAAGCAAAAGGGCATGTCTGAAGCAGCATTTTTAAGATTCCAGAAAAAAAATCCATAATACAGCTGTAATATATTTTGGTTTAATCACTTGGTAAATAACTGAAAGATTTGTTTGAAATTTATAATGTCACTTGAGCATCACTTGTCCAAAACTAATGCATCAGGCACCTAACTGGAACAATTTAGTATAGAGATAGTATTTTCACAGTGTTGCTTTAGCAACTTTTTAGAAGGTTCTTTTCTTTAGAAGAAAATTTTTTTCAAAAATTACTTCTGTGTTTAAAGCTATCACTGTTAGTTCTTTTTTCTTCTGATCACAGCCTCATAAGAATGTTATGTTATTTTGGCCCATGGTGCAATACCTAATTAACAAGAACTCACTTTTTTCACGGGCGATTGGGTGAGGGACTGGGAAGGAGGGAAGGTGGACTGGCTGCTAAGCACTAAATAGTCTTTCGTTCACATTTTGGTATCAAACTCTTAAATTTGTGTTCAGCTCCAAATTGCTTCTAAGAATGTATCTACACTGATTTGCCAACATCCCTGCTTTTCCATGAAGCTGGAGTTTACAGAAGAATAAAAGGTGAGATCCTCGGTAGATGGAAAAAAAACCCAAGGTGGTACGTAAGTACCACACCTAAAGTGGTAACGTTGACTATGGGCTATCAGATCAATAGCAAGAGAATGCAGTGAGAGTAGCTGGAAAGTAATAAAACCAGTCAAGTAGCTAGTAACAGGGCAGGAAAAATTTTGGTGGGAAAGGAAATGCCTGCTTCTTCCCATGCTTCAGCCTCCTCCTAAGAGAGACTGTACAGACAAAGCTGTGAAAATACGATCATCAGAAAGCTTTAGCAGTTCATAACAGTTTTGGAATGTTGTAATTAGAGAGTCTTTTAAATATTATTTATCTTTACTCTGTAAATCAGAGGCAGAGTCACAGATCTGTTCAATGTTACATAATGAATCTGTTATTGAATCGAGAAATGAATACTGGTCTCCTGAGAGCAAGTCCAGAATGCGACCTACAAGTACTATTTTTCAGAGAACATTTTCTTTGCTAATTCTGCCTGGTTTAATGCCTTGTGACAAATTATTACACCTCCTAGATCAGGTCAGTGAGCAAATCTGGGAATCTGAATGTTGCCTTTATAGATTTATCGAGGATTTTTGCACACATCATCCAAATTCTTGTAAAAGCAAGCTGACGAAACTAAAAATTTCCAATATATGTTACAATTTGCATTTCCACCCAAGTCTTCAACTGGATGAGAAGGACCTTCAGTTGCACCAGCTGGACCTCTTCTAGCGTGGGTGATGGAGCAAAGTGAGATGCCTAGTTTCTGCTATGACATGGGTGAAGAGAGAAGGTTTCAGCAGTATGTCATGAAGGCCATGAATCTTTGTCCATTTTGCAAATGGAATGATATGAACTAATTGTTCAGATTAACAATGCTTCCCTTTAGTTTTCCTCTCCTCTGTAATCTTTTATAAATTATTGCACCCTTCCCTATCCCGATGTCCGGGTATTTCTAACTGGCAGAAAAATGAGGAAGTGCCACATGTTGCTAGTGTTGATAGGTTTTTGCGGACGTTTCTCCACGACTATTTTGCTTTTTATTTTGTTTGATTCTGTTGTGAGACAAATGCAGACAGGGCAAATAACCTATTGCAAAGAAACAAAAATTGCTTAACTAAGTTTCATGGTAAGCGGTGCTACTATTGATCCTACAATAACTCCTTACAGAAAGTATCAGTGGCCATGATGACACTGGAAGCTGAAAAGGACTGATCATTTACAAAATGGCATATTGCATTGGCAACAACTATATTAGCTAATGGTCACTTTAGAGTGAAATAGTTTGTCACCCTCTAAGATATTAATTCTGTGGCTTAGGAGAGAACTAGTTGTTGGAATCAAACTATTATTGATTCCACCCACGTTTAATATTAAGATTTTGAGGAAAGATGAAAGCTATCGTCTCGATAGGAATACTTGAGCCATCTGCTCTCTCAAATATATTTTAAAAAATGTACTTCTTCTGTAAACTCATGAATCTTATGTTCAACAAGAAAGCACTGTGTTCAGTTTCATTTTGAAATACATAAGAAAATAAAACAGCATGGATTTTCATGCATGCATGTTTAGTATTAAGAAAGAGTTTTCCATCTAATCATGCAAATTATCTTGATGATTATACTGCCACAGGAGGCAGATAAGATCCAAATAAAAGTTTCAGATTATATTAAAATTAATTTACTTCAGGCTAGTTGTTAGTGTTTCCAGATTTATAATTCAGTAGGTAATATGTTCAAAAATGAAATTAAGAATTCTTGCTTGAGGATATCAATACAAAGCAGTAGAAAGTTGGAGATGCCTAGGACAACTACCTCCATGTATTTGTGACTGCAGTTGCCTGAAGAACAAGGTATTTCCTGGCCCACCTTAAAGAAATTTTTTTTTTCCTTTCGAACATCAGCAGTTGAGAAGTTCTGTGAATAAGAGATGATTTCAACTCAGCTGGCTGTATGAAAACAACTGTAAATACTGGGCTTCTTCAGTGTCATCGCTTAGTTTTCAAGAGAATAGGATGCTTTTACAGTTCAGACTTGGCTGAACTTCTAGGATTCAACAGCACAGGGTACTGTCAGTTTGCACTGAATATGCACTTTTGTATAAGCTGATTAGAGATATACTAGAGCTTGTAGTAAAGGTCCAAATGCTTTTGCACAATTCAAGATACATCATCAAACTTGGACTGTTGTTTTTTAATCTATGTCTCAATTCATGCTATTCTCTTGTCCATATAAGTTTTATTTAAGACATGGTTGCATGCACTTCTTTTTGTATAACTTTAGTGAAATTAAAAATACAAGAATTCACCTCTTTTCCAAATATCAGTAGGAAAAAAAAATAATCTAGATCTTTCAGATGCAATATGTCCTGGTTTAATATAAAACCAGTTTTATTGACGTATGAAACAAACCAATTAAGATAGTCTGAATTCTGCACAGATCAGCATTATATTAGGCTTTTCCAACTGTAGTATGTTACTGCTTGTCATCCCTAAGGTTTTAAAATTTTAACTCCCAGGATAGAGTTCCCATTCCCTACGTGTTCTTTACACTGTTGTCCCAGGTATGTAATACTTTTTGTCTATAATAAAATAAATGTCTGTGTTCCTGATAACTGGTGGATGATGATTGTCAGCAACCTTTCCTTTTTGATGTTTACCACCTCCTCAGTTTCTGCACTATCCACTATTTTTTCAGTAATAATGGTCTATTTTTCTGCAGCTGCAAATAAGGTAAAAAATACCCCTCTGGCATTTTATTAGAAAAACATATGTTAATTAATGGTTCTTTAAATACAGTTGTATATTAAAACCTATATTTTAGAAGCTTTTATTCAGTTTAGTATGTATAATGTTGGTGTTTGCAATTTCTTCTTTGTTAATCAGCATATTCAGTATGAAACTAAATGACCTATAGAAGTAAAACAAGATCATCAGCATCATCCTTATCAGTCCAATGATAGCTTTTCCTCATCAGCTTACAAGCAAGTTCAAAAGTATGTCTTTCCTATAAGCTCATGCTGATTGCCATTAATTATATTATCCTCTTTTAATAGGTTATTCATCAAATCCCGTATCTCTTGTTCCATAATTTGTCTGGGATCAATGTCAGGATGACAGGCCTATAATTAGACGTCCCATTTATACTTTTAAAATATTGGCATAACAGTAGCTTCATTCCAGCCCTTTGGAAATGCTCCAGTGCTCCAAGACTTATTGAAAATCATCACTGATGATCAAGAGATCTCCTCAGCTGACTCTTTACAACACTTAGAGGCAAAATTATCTGGACCTGCTGATTTAACAACATCTATCATGCTGTTATTTAGCAACCTTGTTATTAAATATCATTCAACTCCATAAAACTGTAGAGATATTCCCTCATTCATAGTGCTATAATTCAAATCTACTTCTCTATTTTCAAGAGTTTTTAACTTCTGTCATTTTGCTTCCACTCATCCTTTTTTTCCTTCCGAGTTCTAACACCTAATTTATGTGAATTTCTGTAATTTATTTTTTCTTTCATATCTTTTACAGTCAAAGGGACCTATTCAATTTACATACATATACTAAATATAGTCTTCTAGGCTTTAGGAAATTCAGCTAAGGTTTTGAAAACATTCCTACGGCTCTGACTTTCTTAGGTAAACCATGATTAAAGGTCTAAGCCACTGTGCATTTCAAAAGGCAGATTAACTCAGTACGAGGAATAGACAAGATTCCTGAAATTTGATTCTGTTTAATACTCAAATCTAAAACATAAAATGGATCAGGTCCTGCTTTCTTCAAGGTATTATCAGGTATCTTTATAGCTAAAGTTAGACACAAAATTCAAAAGACAATAATTTTTTGAAACACACAAACTCTGTTTGAACACAGATCCTCAATCCAAGGTAATTGGAACTTCCCGCACTTGGTTTTTTTGATTCTTTTTCTGCGGTACATCTGTTTTCATTTGTTTGTTTCTCTGTTTTCTAGTTCTGGTAAAGGAAGTTGGAGATTGTTGTCTAAGAAGACATGTTATTTTTTTTTTTTTTATCCACTAATCAAACTAAAAAACCCACTTGTCTTACATTGTTTCAGAAACTTCTGAAACATCATTCAAGTAGCAGCTGGGAGGTCTATAAAAGAAAGTGCAAAGTCATTACTAGTGAAATCAATGGATAACACAAATATTGGCTGTTATACAGACAACTTTGTTCTACTAAGCAACAAAACACACTTGCCCTTTAAGACAGTTGAATGTAAAACCAATTAACCAACCAACAAAAACTTGTAGGAAAACACAAGTATTTTTGAAAACTGAGTAATCAGAAAGCACGTTGAACTTCCTATGGCAGGCAATAGCTTGAGACTATTCAGTCACAATAAGCAAGAGACTATCGAGTAGAAAAAGGGAGATTATATTACCACAGTACATTACATTGGTAAGGTCATTACCTGAATCCTGACTGTGTGAAGCTCTTTAGAATAAAAATGACAGACTGGGACAGCTTCAGAAAAGAAATGTGGAAGTATTCAAGGCTTGACAGTGTGCCTTAACAGACATGCTTTTTGGTTTATATGATGGAAGTTTAAAAGGTGACTTCATCATGAACGAAACATACTGAAAATTGAAATTTGACTGTTTAATGATGTAATGAGCCATTGGAACAATTTATCAAAGGTCACAACAGGTTCTGCCTTATATGATGTCATTCATTCAAGAGAACATGACTTTTGGAAAGAGGTGGTAAGTTGAAAGTAACAAAAGCATCTCAAGAATTAGGCAAAATTATGGGCTACACACTATGCAAGATACTAGATTAGCTGATTATGCCGATTTCTTCATGCTTTAAAATCTGCAGGATTAATGAAGAATTAATACATTAAATATACATCTAGAGAAGAGTATTCAGCTTCTAACAGTTTAGAGCAGCAACAATAAAAAAATTACTTTGGTAGAGATGAGGTTGATACGGGATCATTACTGTCAATGAGAATATTACTGCTGAAATCACTGAAGTGGTATCAAGCCCACTATGAAGCCGCTCACTTGGACAAAAAAAAAAAAAGCAAAAGCTAGAGTAATGATAAAAGGAGGGAGCTGAATGGATAAAGCACAAACTGAGTCCAAGGTAAAATTGGAAGATTATCAGATGGATTGTTTTCAGTTTATTAAAACTAGGTTCTGCACTTTGCCTGTCCTCTGACACTGCACATTTGTTTTAAGTTTATGCTGTCCATAGCCTGTGCAACTTAATGAGAAATATTGCCTAAGTTGGATATTGGATGTTCATGCTGACAAGATAATGTCACAATCAATACCAAGGAGCTTGGCTTGAAGGGTTCACCTCCAAAGAGCATGTTAACTTCTGGAGCTTTTCCACATTTACAGTGAGAGATTTAACTCTATAAACATTCAGGCTGTTTTTCATAAAGAAGAGTGGAAATATCTTTTTTTTTTAATAATTTTTTATGTTTTCCTCTCACCTCTGGCAGAAAAAAAAATATCTGCTACTCATGTTCATGTACTACAGAAATGAATAGTTGTAACAGGAAGTGGCAATTTTACTATATTTCTAATAATTATCTATTTGAATTCCCATGTAATGGAAGCAGAAATTTTCTGTCTGGATAATAAATTTAAGTTCATGCATGTTCTGATACAAAAGGAAAATAAGACTAGAGCTCTTATTCAATAAAGCTCTGTTACATGATTAACTTTGAGCAATCTGCTCTGTATCCCAGCAAACAGTTTTATCAAAGGCAAACTGATGAATCAGTCTCAGTGTAGGAAGAATTTGAAAGTAATAATGTGTCCTAAGATTTTTGGGACAGAAGATGAAACAACATAGAAATTCCAGTGTGTAAAGTTCAGAAAAGATTAACTTTAATACTCAACCCACTTACTGCCTTTGGCAATCTCTGTCAGGACTCTGATTTGGCCATAGTGACACCTACACGGCTATTTTACCTCATGATGCTCTACAGAACTGATAAAAGCTGTCTTTCTTATGCTCTTCTTAACTGTTGGAAGTGGGGTGAGGTTAAGGTGGTCAACAGAACTATTACTGCGCTTTCTGAAGACATTGAAGGAAAGGTCTGAACAGATGTTAAAAAGATGGTCCCCATCTTTCTTATAGGCCTCCCTTAAGTTCTGAAAGGCCACAATAAAGACTCCCTGGAGCCTTCTCTTCTCCAAACTGAACAATGCTAGCTCTCGCAGCTTTTCCTCATACCTGAGGTCCATCTAGGGGTCCATCATTTTTGTGGCCCTCCTCTGGCTCTGCTCTAACAGGTTCATGCCTTTCCCATGTTGAGGTCTCCACAGCTAGACATTCCAGGTGGAGCCTCACCTGGGATTGCCTCCCTTGACCTGCTGGCCACGCTTCTCTTGATACAGCCCTGGATATGGATGGCCTTCTGGGCTATGAGTGTGCATTTCCAGCTTATGTCCAGCTTTTCATCCACCCGTATCCCCAAGTCCTTCTCTGCAGGGCTGCTCTCAATCTCTTCATCCTCCAGTCTGTATTGATGCTGGAGATTGCTCCCCTGACCCAGGTATGCCCTGGAAGCAAAAAGAAAACTTTATGATCCTTATGGATCCTTTCTGACCTGAGTTATTCTATGATTCTGTGCATCTTGATGCTTGTTAGCATATTTGAGTATGAGAGTATAAGTGACTGAATTCTGTGAAAAAATGGTATTAGATGGCTAGAACGAGCTTTGTTTAAAATCAATATTGCATTCCCTTCCTTACAGTCACTCAGTTTTACTACATTAATTTCATACACTATATAAAGAACAGATTAAAGATTACAGCCTTAGAATCCCCAAAAGCTTAGAGCTGGATGTGCACGTATTTGTTAGAACATTAATGCAAGTATGATATGCCTGTATATACGCTGCTCTGTGTCTGCTCAGTAGGATCCTTGCAAAGTCTGCACCCACTTGATGATCGCTTTTTCAAACTTTTTCAACAGTTTCCCTGAAGAACACAAAACAGAAAATCAGTTATAGATAATGAAAATCATAATTAAAAAGAGAGATTCTTCTTCATATTTTCTAGGAGGATATGTGGAATGCAGACGAGAAGATTGTATGTACATCTTCAAGAAAATTCAGAGTTACGTAAGTTTATATGAAAAGTACATTTGATCAAAATATCCAGTTTCAAAAAAATACCTCTGTCCTGAACTATTCCTGAAAACATTTCCTGTGATATCTTGTTTATTCACGCATAATTCCAACAAAGTCACTAGAAAGAACTTTGGGAGTAACTTTGTGAGTATTTAAGACTTTAAATAGATCAGGCAAACTAATGTACAGTCATTAGGGAAAAAAAATGGGCTTAAATACCATCTGAATTAAAGCTCTTAGCAAACTTTGCGTGATTTAGAAGTAATAAATACATTCAATTACTCTCAACTGTGGAATTAAAATGTATTTTCAGAAACTGTAAATTTAAACAACTAGTAGGTGATACATACTTTTTAATATTCTTTTCCTACCTCTTCTTTACGCAGACAAGCACACAACCCTGCAGTTAGTTGCAGCACAGGCACAGTTCCTCAATAATGGCAAAGGTTACTCATCTATGTAGTCCCAGATCTGCATTAAATTAATGATGTGGGGGACATTTCTACTGTATTTTACACAACTGCTCTCCTCAGTTTTGTCTGTAATAAAGAAATGTCAGATTTCTTTTTGATTTTTCAATAGATATTCCTTGGTCTACATTTAGTTCTAAATCTAGTAGTTGGGATTTCGGAAATTAGTGTTACTTCTACTTCAAATGCCTGAATTCATTGCCAATGTCTGTAAATGTCTATTTTTTAAATATATTGTGTATAAAAGATCAATCTAGTAACCAAGCCGTGCTTCATTAATAAAACAAGACCTTCTTAATGGATGACATTTAGAAGTCACTATAGAATAGAACTAATTTCTCAGTTAAGGGAATACCTGTTTAACTAGAATTTGAAAGCCAAGAATTTTTTCCTGTTCTGAAGTAATTCTATGATGTTTTATTTTCCTCTTTTTTCTTGCAAGTACAGAGAACACAGATGATCAGATTCTGATATCTTGGTCCTGCTAAGCTGAGTTCCTTATCCTGTTTAACACTTACAGAAAACCAATGAGAACTCGTTGACTTCTTCATGTCTGCATCTCAGGCTGAGGCATCAACAAAACTATGTTTTTTCTATCCAGTGGCATTGTTTGGTTTGCAGCAAGGCAGTATTGAACCACACTGAGAGTGGCCTTGACCAACAGCATTAGACTAAATGGCAGGAGCACACATATGCACACTGGACTGTAAACTGTAGCCCATTTAGCCATATACTGCTATTTTTATTCCATTCCCTAATATATATGTCAACAACCAAGAAGTCTGTAGATTTTTCCTATGTGTTGAGCTTGCTTTTTCCTGGGAACTTGTTCCTTAGCCCCAGTCTGCTCCTCTTCCTGGATGTCCTGGTTTAAGATAAACAGAGTTGGTTTGGTGTTGATGGACACATCAAACAGCCAGTATGTATTCCCACTATGTACGTCAACGCATCTCTCTGGTTGTGGAGCTTTTGGTGGGCTCCATGTTTCTTTAAGAACGGTGTTCAGATGGAAACTATGCCTTTTTCATCTGCTGCTCAGGCCATCCATGACCCCTCTCTCTTGCTGCTGCTTGGACTACCATGATTCTACTGCTGCTACTGACTGCTGCAACTGTTGATATTGACTGCTTTGCTCCACGGCCCTGTTGCTGCTGCTGCGTGTTCCTGCCATGCTCCTGCTATCATTTCGCTGGTCCTGCCTGCACATCAACCTCTGCAACTGGACCAGAATAGAACACCCCAGAAACCTGCAATTAAAAACAGAGATGGATTTCAGAAATAGCCTGTTGCTATCCCCACAGTCCATCCTGGATATCCCAGGGCTGTGTCTTTCCCTGGGTACTCTTGCTGGGCCAAGTCCTGAATCATGTTCCTGGCTTAGCCTCAGGCCCACCATATCACCATAAACTTGCCTGATGGTCTGTGTCTGGGTTTCCCCCATCCCCAGCCTGCCATGGTCCCTTGCTCGGGGATAGTGGAACAGACCTGAGATTACTGTCAACTCCCATTCCTCCAGCCCCCAGGGACAATATTTTACCTATGTCTTTGGATCTAATTTGTTAGTCATGGTCTTTAATATTCCAGTTCATTATGGGGCTGGTGCCTACCTTTTGTATTAAACTCCCACATTTATTGCTACTACAAGAGTCATGGGTTCCTGAGAAACTATGACACCCACACAGGGAGTGTGAAGGCTGTTTTGGGTCCTTAAGCTGAAGAGATGTTGAAAAATAGCTTTAACATCCTAACAGGAAACTGAAACAACAGGTCTATGGGTGTATGCTGGGTGGAAACATTCTCCACTTCTGCTGTAGTTTGGCAAAGCAATAACTTCAATGGCTCTGATTGCCTGTAGAAATGCTTAAAGATTCCAAGATGCAGCCCATTGTGTATCCTTGCTACACTCTGGCACAGCTCCCTCTTCTGTTAGTTTCCTTCTGCAGAACGCAAAATCTTTCCATAACATGGTGTACACGCTTGGTCAGGCAACAGGCAGATCCAGAAATCTATATGCATTTTTGGACCATTTCAGGAGCTGGGACACTTAAGAGCTGGTTCTCAAAAAACTAGATGCCTCTGCCAAAGGCATCAATCAAAATAAATATTTGAGTCAGACTTGAGGAGCTAGAGACAATATCTAGAACAGTCATACTAGATAAGAGCTAGTACTTCACTCCAGGACACCGTCAATAAACCAAAGACAGGCTAGTATTTTAGATTTTTTAGTGATCAACAAGGATGATACAGACAAGCCCATTACAAGAAAAAACCTCTAGGTGTTGGAGTTGCTTTGAGTTAGAAGGATCAGGTTTAAAAGGCAAAGGAAATTAGACTGATCAGACAAATGAGCTCAAGATGATCTCCAGATCTAAATCTAGGTTGAAATGTCATATTTTATAAGTCACAATAGAAGTGTTCTTTGAAGGTGGCATCTTGAGCACCATTAATAGCTATGGCTATTCCCAGCTAATAAGCTTACAACAGAAAGAATATCTGAAAGTTCTTGGACAGGATATTAAAATATTAAACCCACAAAGTAAGTAAAAGATTTACTAATAATTGTGTCTAGAAAATTGGGAGAGTTCAGAAATCAGGTAAAAGTGGCCAAAAATCACAAAATTGCCAAATCACAGATTGTTTGAGGTTGGAAGGGACCTTTTGGGGTCATCTAGTCCAATCCTCCTGCTCAAGCAGGGCTGCCTAGAGATAGTTGCCAGGGTCCATGTCTAGATGGCATTTGAATATATCCAAGGGTGGTGTCTCTGCGACTTCTCTGGGCAACCTGTGCTAGTGTTCAGTCATCCTCACAGTAAGCAACACAGAAAGATGGCCAGAGAAACACTGTTTGATTGAAAACACATTTTTGGCTTTGGGGATTTTGTCTTCAATAGTAGAAACAATTAGATTTTAATTAATTTGAACAGCTTGTGGTGAGTCCAGTGAGAAAACTAGAAAAAGAATGCAGATCTTATAATTTATTTTCGTTCAGTTACTAGACTCTGTTTTGACCTATATGTATTTTTCTTTTTTTTCCCCTTTGATTTCTTAGCTCTTTATATTTCCCAGGTGTGCTAATATTGCAACCTTATTGAAAGCCATTCATAGCAATTTGCACAGAGAATGCCTTCCAGCCTGTTAAACACTTGTCTTATGTAATCTGGTCTCTACCGAGTTTTGAAGTTCTGCCCCGAAGAGCTTGGCTGCAGCTCTGGACATCCTTGGAGAGGCAAGGGGAGAAATTGTCTTTCTCATATTTAAAAATGCATTTATTTGTGATACTTTTCTCAAATGTACCCTGTTATCTCTCATTTTGATGATCTTGATGTCATTTTTCCCCATGGCTTAATTGTACTACTAATTCTCTGATTTATTTATTCACCAATGAGTTAAGAAATAGTGTAAGTCAGTCATGAATGGTGTAGATATCAAAGCATGAAGTATATTGATCCGCTATTATGCTCTTGCCAACTAAGAACATTTTAAGTTTGTTTGCATACAAAAAGGTTTTAAGTTTTTTCACATATAAAAAGGGAGGACAGTTAGTAAGTAAGATGGGGCTTAATGTTTCTGTTCTTTCAAGATTGTTCACTAATTTATTTTTAATATTCTCCCTACAGAAGGAGTACAAAGAAGGACATGCTCAAGTCTCCTGAATTGTTTTTTGTACAAAGGAATCTCATTATTTGAGTATCAAAAGTTTCCTTTAAAAGTTAGTATTGCAGCCTGTTAACCAGTGTTGAAGGTAAAATATATAAGATAAATGAACGTAGAATATATAAGATAAATGAAACAATACTTCTTAATGGTATCAGTGAAATGGAAAGAAATATGTTCACCTGTGCTCCATATCAATGTAATAAATCACTTCTTTTTCATAGTAGAATCTTCCACCATTTTATATGGTAACATATAAGAATTATATCTTGCACAGATTTAAAAGACAGGATTCTTTGAGCTGCTTGCTTTCACACTGCCTAGCTTCCCGAACTGAAGCTCCTACAGAGCTGCTACCTAACAGATTCTGCTGTTAGGGAGAATGGCCGAGTAAACACTACAATCCTTCAAAATGATGCTTGCTTTAGAAACAATACTTGGCCTTTTTACGTAACACATCCCCTTTTCCCAGACTCTATTGGCCGAGGAAGCTTATTACTTGTGCAGTTCATTGACATAGGCATCACATTTAAACACATATCAAAGACACAAACTTTCCCACCTCTCTGAAAACTGAAGACCATTAAAGTGTGCTGTGAGAAACTTAGCGATGCTCATTCATTGTTAATTTCACCAATGAAAATATTTTCAGGAAGTATTTTATTCTCCATTTTCTTCTTGATCTCTCCAGTATCAAATAATTATTCTTTGAAGTATTTTACTTTTATGAAGTATTTCAAAGAAACATTTCTTTCAGATAAGGAGCAGGTGAGAGAATACATTGCATGGCCATAAACAACTAAATATTGCTTGGATTACTCAATGACAATACAATTCCTAAAAGGAGAAAGAAATGAGTGAGTTAGACAGGAATGTTTTCCATGACATACTACCCAACAGGGCAGATCCAAAACAGGTGTAAGGTGATGTTGATCTCCTGACCTTAATGAAACTGGGGTATATCAGCTGAATACCTATTCCAAACAGCCGTAAGTGATTGAAGGGAAATTAAGAAATGCAAGAAATACAGTAGAAATATACTTTTCCTATCTCCCTTTCTTATCCTCTTTTCTATTTTATCTCTTTGTCAAAGACGAATTATACAGTAAAAAGAAAAAAAAGGAATTGTAACTGAGTATAAACCAGTGAAACATGTTATAATTATAACCTCTTCCATGTCTACCACCAATTTCCTGTTGGATGCAGCTATATGCAATATCTGCCACACAGATATTTCACTGCATAATCTCTGTTGTAATTTTGTTTAGTTTGACAATGACAGCTTTAACAGTAACTTTTTTATCTCATCCTTTGAGTGTGATTCTCTACTCCATTTGATGCTTGTATGAGAAGGACAGTATTGGAGGCTGTATGTGAAATTATCTGCTACCATCTGTTGAAGAGAGGCACCTGCCTAATGAGATCTGCACAGGTAGAATCCAGGGAGGTTTCACTATGTTTACAGAAGCGGTCGTACATCTGCATATCTCAGAAAATTATCCGTAAGTATGATTTCATACTGTCCAATGTTTCCCAAATATTTGTTTGACAGCACTTTCAGATGCTCTGTCCTGAGTTCTTATTCTTCAAGGAAGAGAAGGCAGGGTTCCATGTCTGATGTACTTTTTAGAGGGAAAATTTCAGTCTGTTTGTAAAATTTCATAGAGTACTGTCAATTTTGCAACTAAAATTGCATCATGGAAGTCAACCTTTATTCCCACTGACTCAAACACAGAATTCAATGTTTCAAGAAGTAATGGCCTTTTTGCTTTCAAAGCACCTCAAAAACTAATAATTCCAGAGTAGATACACGTTTCTGATGGAAACTTTATATTCTTGCTTTTTATTAATCTGAATAAATGACTGCTAAATCTTTTATTAAAAACCCGTGGCTGCTCTGGGTGACTGGAAAACTGAACAATAACATCATTGTTGTGAATTCAACAAGTCTTTCTTCATACATAAGTTGTTTTACATGATCTTAAGTCATATGAATTTTTTTTGTAGTACGGGATTGTACATTTGCATCCATATCGATTGCATTGAAATTACCTCAGGCAAGTTATTGTTTACTAGGGGCAATATCAGGAGTATGAATGACTGAAGGAAAGTAGAAATATAAGCAACAGTTTAGAGTATTTCTTTAGTATTCAGATAACTATTAGTTGTGTATCTGTGCTCCTGTGACATCTGACAAAACATCATTCTTTTTTGCAACCTTTTATCTTTAAAAAACTACTCCAAATTGTTCTCGAAGGTGCTGAACACTCTATTATAAAAAAAACATTTATATTAAGTGGATGATTCTTTTATATCCATTGTGGGGCGTGTAAGACATGCTTTCATTCTTTATTCGTAGCTCAGATATTTTTGTTTACATTTCTAGTTGTGGCTTTTTTGACAATGAGTTTTCCATATTTTTTTTATTGCTTTGAGGAAAGTAAAATCCTACAAGATGCATGCTTCTAGCTAACACGATAAAAATAATTTACATATTTTTGTCCTGTCTTCCCTTATGCTTTTCTCTCTTTCTAAAGAAAATACATTAAGGAAATACTTTTCAGAATAATAATTTTTATTTTACTAGTAGCATGTTGGGCAATCTTCTCCACAGAAAAATTGGCTGCTGCTATTGCTGCTGCCAGTTTTGCTGATGATTTACATCAAAGCTCTAAACCTGAAGTGTGGAGAAGCTTGTAGAAGATCACATAGGCTTCAGTCAAATGCATGATATTGTCTTTAACTCATTGTATTGGGTTGACACGGCAAGGTTTTGTTAGCAGGATGTGCTGCAGAAGTTGTCTCTGTGAGAGAAGGCCAAGGGCTACCCCATGATGGACACCGCTGGATCCAGCCAGCTCTATCATGGACCCACCATTGGATATAGCTGAGCCCATTGATCAAGCTGGTGGCCTCTCTGTGATAACATATTTAAGAAAGGGTAAAAAATGCTGTGCAGCAGCAGAGAGAGGGAGAAGTGAGAAAGAAGTGAGAGAAACAGCCCTGCAGACATCAAGGTCAGTGAAGGAGAGGAAAAAGTGCTCCAGATCTGGATTAGAGTTTTCCCTGCAACCCGTGGAGAAGAACATAATGAAGCAGGTTGTCCCCTGCAGCCCATTAATGGACCCCACACAGGAACAGGTTTTTTGGGGGGACCCCTGCTCTTCCTGAAGAACTGTACACCATGAATAGAGCCCTTGCTGGAGCAGTTAATGAAGAACTGCAGCCTATGGGAGGGATCCACATTGGAAAAGTTCATGAAGGACTGTATCCAC
>NW_010406697.1:663-1236 GCF_000710305.1 Buceros rhinoceros silvestris | reverse complement strand
GTGAGGTGGAAGGAACAGCAAAGGCAAAGGATTAGGAACCGACTGCAACCTTCATTCCCCACCTGCCTGTGCTGCTATGGGACAGGAGGAAGAGTTAGGAATGAAGTGGATTTTGTGGAGAAGAGCAGGTCAGGAGTAGGTGTTTTTAATTTTGTCTTTGTTTCTTACTATCCTACTTTATTTTTAATCCACATTAAATTAAATTTATTTACCCCAGTCAAATCTGTTTTGCCTGTGACACTAATTTGTGAGTGATCTTTGTGCCCTTGTTTCAAACTACTAGCTTTTTCACCTTTTCTACTCCTGTCCTGCTGAGGAAGGGGAGTGAGAGAACGGCTGGGTGGGTATCTGGCAGCCAGCCAAGGTTAACCCACCGCAGTCATTCATATTCCGTCTATAGTTATGGAAGGCTGATTTTGATTAAAACGATTTTTTATAATTTTTGAGTAAGGCTGAAAGGGTGTCTGGTTATGATCTATCTTGCTGTAATAAGGACAGGCTCACTGTGAAAGCTAATGTATGTTAAAGATGAGTGAGTGAAAATCATTTGTGTGCGAGCATAGTCATATCTTT
>NW_010406697.1:0-550 GCF_000710305.1 Buceros rhinoceros silvestris | reverse complement strand
GTGACAGGATTTTTTTTTTCTGTTGGAAAGACTGGTTAATGAAAATTCTGTTGAATTAATATACTGAAGTTTATATTAGGCAGATTCAGCATTTTCTTCTTACCTTGTTTTATTAAACTGTTAATTTCTGATAGTATCTAAAAGCATTGATGTGTGGAAGATTTTCTGTTTCAACAGTTAGTAACGTGGAAGACGTTGAAAGCAATTTCTCCTACTATCCCACAAAAAAACCCAAAAGGTTTCTATCTTCATAAGAATTACCAGAGATATGTTCCTCATGACAGTGTTTCACAGGATTGCAATTTTACTTAGTTCTTGGTTTTCCACATAATTTTGAGCCTGCACAGATTAGTTCTGCAAAATTTTAGGACGGCTTTTCCAAACTTACTTGACCAGCACTGGAGAAGAGCTGACAGCAATGTGAGATAAGTACACGCCAATCACACATACATATTCATTGTTCAGTAGACATCGCCAGCCTCCACAGGGCTGTGCCATCTTACACAAGATTAAATTTGGATACTGTCACGAAAAGGGGGGCCAGGAAGAT
>NW_010406696.1:41269-44419 GCF_000710305.1 Buceros rhinoceros silvestris | reverse complement strand
GATGACCTTTAAATTCCCTTCCAACCCAAACTATTCTATGATACTATGATTCTAATAGCTTAGTGTTGTGGATGTGGTCGGCTCACGCTGGTTGACCTGAGAGGCCAAGGAATGGGCTTTGGCATGGTTTAGTTTCTAAGTACAGACACCCTCTAGTGCAAAAGAGAAAAAAAAGGGCACAGGATTTTAGGCCCTCTGATCGCAGGAAAACCATGCATTTGTATTCCATGTGTAGTTCATGGACAAAACTAGACTTCTCTGATGAGATATAGGTGTGGTGGGCATGACACCATATCTGTGAGCACAGTCAGTTTTTCTGCCTAAAAGAAACTACTAGAGACGGGTCCTCAAAACTGCCTGTCAGGCGTGACCATTCCACGGCCATTGGAGGACTCCTTTGTGCTCCTGAGATCCATGGCTCCAGGAAACACGCATGAGCAGAGGGCAGAAAGTGAGGCTGCAAAGTCCTTTGATATAACAATGTACAGAAAGTGAAGGGAGTTTGCAGAAATCATGCCTTCATATAAGAACTTGAACTATCTTAAATGGAAAGGCATAACATTCTTAGAGTTCTAAGAGTTCTGGAAATAAAATAAGTCATGTTTTCAATGGATATTATTCCTGCACACCATTGGTATCGTATGGTAACAGAACTGGAATTTAAATGGTATGAGAAGAAGGGGGGTATGCATTTTTCACATTGACGTTAGCCTCTCAATATTATTTCTTCGCAGGTCAAAAAAGAGTGGTTCTGTCTCAATGAAGTCATTTTCCAGTAACAGTGGCAAAGGAGTTCTTGTTTAGTGATTCTTCAGCGTGGTTTTTTTTTTTTGTTGTTGTTGTTGTTCTGAAAATCTGCTGGCTTTGCTCTAACTCTGCTCTGTGGAGTTTTTCCAGTGATTCTGGTTTGTGCAAAATTCATTTACTGACATGCTGTTTGAAATCCCACCTTAGAATGTCCATTTAGATGCTATTGGAAAATTCAGATTTTGATGTTAAACGATCAGTAAGATTGACAGAATGCTAGTAAAGCTTTTATAACAAAGGAGTATGATTAATTTTTTCAAAATCAGTTTTTACAGGAATGGACACGCAAAGAGAATCCTACACTGTGAGTTATCTCAGAGTAAACTAACCCTACCAAAGGACATTTTGGGGATTAGTGCACAGGAGGTCTAGATACACAGACATCACAGACGCACATGCTGCTAGTTTGAATTAAGCTGGAGATTTTCTCTCTCTTGGGTGCAGGCTGATAAGAATACTCAATTCCCTTAGAATACTGAGGCTGAATTACGTTAAATAAGCTGCACAATATCAAAATAGGAACAAATATAATAGAGTAGTAGAATGTTTGGGTTGGAAGGGAAACATAAACAACTCTATAGTCACACTGAAGTGCCGCACTTGAAGCATATATTTCGGGGTAAGAGTTTCAAAAGCAATGATCCAGCATGCGTTACACTGCAACACCTGTGGCCCATAGAAAGTTCTCCTGTTCTAACATTTTTGTTCAGAAACTTCTGATGATCAGTGTAGTGTAGTGTATTTACCTGATTTTTGTAGCAGTATTATTTTAGGAGTGTTCAGTGGCTTCTGCCCCCTGAGATCACACAAAATACCAATTGTCTACTAGTGTTCTTGTGGCCTGACCACAACTGGTTGGTATTATATAAAAGCAAAACATTTCTTGTGGATAGACCCCCTGCACTGTTTTCTGCAGTAGCAAAACAAAAAAATAAACACCACCCCCCCCCAAAAACAAAAAAAAACCAAACCCAAAAACCCCAAAACAAACAAACCAACCCAAAAACACAAAACCATCTGCAAAAATCCAGACAGGTCACTTTTCTCAATAACTTACAAGGCTTGTTTGTGTGCATAATCTTAAAAAATATTATTTAAAAGCTAATCTGTGCTGCCTACTGAATAGGAAGGACCAGACTGGGACATCTGTCTGAGATGGTGTTGCGCTGGTCTGCAAACCATCTCTTCATCCTCTTGTCAAGAGCATGGTGACCATGCAAAGGAGTTCTGGTGAGAAACAAATTCTTTTAGGGTGAGGTACGAGCTTCTTGGGTGGAGAGAGAATTTAGGAACAGAGCCACTGTAAAGGCAAAGTCAAAGTAGTGCTCAGCGTATCACTGTGGCTGTTACCCTGACAGTTGAAGGATGTCTTTTTGAAGTCAGGAGGTATTTGCTAGTTCTTTTTCTACCGTACTGATACTTGACATGTCATTTCAGAAGGGCATGAGCAACTTTGATGAACCTGACTGCTGATTTCCCGTGACCACAGTTTCATGACTTACCACATGTCAGCTGAGTGGCAGTAGCTGGCTCAGTGTGTGTGCTTTTAGTTTGTAGCAAATGTAGGTGAAATGAGTCACGCCAGCTCTCAGTGAAAACGGTAATACTTTTATGTTCTCCTCAGCAGTAGCAATGGGATATGAGTAAGTATGCAGGAGCTGTTGTGGGTCAGCTGATGCATGGTAACTCATTAATATTCAATAACTTAATCATGTGTTTTCTTCAGCTCTTTAAAAAGTTGTAAGCAGGGATTGTGCCTTGGTAAGGACCTTCCACCTTGGACAGGTATGATTTTCCCAGGAGTTTAAGCCTGTAGCAGCTGGGGATGTTCTGCCCTTGACACTCTGTTGTCAATCACATATAAGTAAGAAAAAAATTCAAATCCTACCCTGGCTCTTGATGCAGTAAATCTGTAAGAATCACTCCTGCTGAGAGGTGTGGATCCACACAGACCTTCAGAATATACATCGCGTAATCCCGAGAACGCTGTCTGGGCCGCGTAGGAGAGAAGCTGTATCATGCACGGAATACGTAAGAGGGACATGTGCAAAGCAGACTCTTCCCCCCATAGGTGATTTGTGAGAGTTAACGTTTGCTGTGTCAGAGATTTAACCACTGCCTTCTGCCCCCTCAGACTGGTAACGGCTGGAGGGGAACGTGCAAGCTGCTCCTTGCAGCAAAAAAGAGCAACAGAACTGTGTGATCCAGGCAAAAGTAAGTTTTATGAAGCGGATTTTTTAAAGTAGGCATTTAAAATGAGGGAATGGTGCCTTTTCTGTCAGCTAAACTGGCTTTTTATGGCTATCATCAGATCATGGGGCTTGTCTGAAGGTATGCCAGGAA
>NW_010406696.1:40003-41179 GCF_000710305.1 Buceros rhinoceros silvestris | reverse complement strand
CATGAATGCCGGATAGGTCAGCTGGATGCTGAACTGACATGTTGTAAAGGAGTGAGACTTGATCCAATAGCAATACCAACGTTAAAACGTGTAAGGGTGTGTCAGGACAGAAAATGATCATTACCTACGACTTTTAACAGTCCTCAGTTCTGCGCAGCAGCAGTGAGAAAGCCATGAGATGTTTTACTGATGGCGTGATGGGCTGTGAGACAAACTCCACGGATAAAGATTTTCAGGTTTGCTTTACGGCCTTTCCAATAAGGAGTAATCCTTTTTTCAATAAGATAAGAATTATCGACAATCCTTTAAATTATAACAAATGCCTGAAATATGCCTTAGCTAATTTAGCTTTAATAGGAAGGTAATTACAAACTCGATTCATACCTATCAATTGCTGCAACTACATTTACTGGACTGCATCATCTACCTAGTGTTATGTGCACACAGACTGTGAAATTTTCACTACGTATTTTAAAGTCTTAGAGGGGGACCTGTTTCTTATTATGGTTATAGGCATTGCAGCATACAGGAATCCATTTTCAGTTGCTTAGAATTTTCCCCATTTTCTGAGCTATTATTTTTAAGCCAAGCACCTGCTTCATGTGGAATTCTGTGCATGTGGATAGAAAACTTTGTTCAAAATTCTTCAGTTGTTTCAGAAAACTAATACATGAATTTTAAGAAAAGTATATGATTTTTTTTCTCTTATGTTACCGAGGTGATTTACTTTAAGTACGCAATTACACACATGCCCTGAGGCTTTAAATTTGGCAGGGGGCTGTTGTGCCTTTTACAGCATCTCCGTCCTTGTCTTCCCACAGCAGTACAATGTGTTGCCCCATTCTCTCATTCCTTTTTCTCATTTCATTGTCTGCACTCTTACAGGCCCACTAGTTCACAGGCCAAGTTTTTTATTCATTTCGGAGGAGGAGGTTTGGCCAGAGACCTCCCAAAGCCCTCTTCCAGGCAGCTGGTTTGACCTCTGGTTCTCTGTCCAGCCTCAGCTCCTTGCCGGCACTGCTTTTCACATCCTGCTCACATTTTCCACCCAGTCTCCTGCCACAAGCTTCTTTTCTTCTTTTTTTTTTTTTCCACAGAAACAGAGTGTCAAGTTCAAAACCTCATTTCATATTTCTAAAGCTTTGCTGTTCCTGACTTTACTGTGAATTCCCTTTC
>NW_010406696.1:15560-39911 GCF_000710305.1 Buceros rhinoceros silvestris | reverse complement strand
ATTTTTTCCTTGTTTTTCCTGGGAATTTTTCCTTTTCTGATGCATGTTTAACCATGTCTGGATGCTTCTAAATTCTTGTAGTACCACACTAAAAATACAGCCTTTTCCCCACAGGGGACCAAAAAGATTACAGAGATTGGAGAAGCTCCTTGCAACTTCACCCACACACCTGCACAAGGGTGAGGCTCCGTTTGCTTCCTCCAGGCTCACTCCTCATGACCTCATTCAAAATCCTGACTCAGATAAAACTCCCCTTGAAATCGATGGCTGTATAGACTAATTAAGAACTTTTGCACTGGAACCAAACATCTTGTTGGAAGCCTAATTAGGGATGATTATAAGTAGATTGTCTACAGTAAATAAAATAGGCCTTGATTTTCTTTTCTGCACTTTTTGGAAAGTTGAGAGTGACTGCAGGAAAAAATGTTTGTGCTTTGTGCTGTACATATAGGTGGCCGCTCTTTGTGAGTATTCAACACTGTACAAATCTTCTTGCTAAAAAAAGAGATAGATACAAATAAAAGAAAAAAAGTGCTAAAATTCACAACATTCTTTCAATGAATGTGCCTGGTTCTTTTCTCAGGAGACAAGGTAGAAACACCATTGCTTTACCCAGCTGTAACTTAAAAGTTCTTTTGAAAGGACTGGTAAAAAAATTATTATATGAATCCTTCATGAGATTATAAGTCTGGTCATGTGCTTCATTTTCATTACTTTTTCAGTTCTTCAAATTCTATGACAGGCTGTTGGCTTTAACTTCCCAATGGGATCTGACCAAGCTACAGTCCGAGCATCACCAAAGTAACACTGAAAATCTCATAGGAAGTCTCAATGAGGATCAAAACAGTATATGGATACTCTGCTTTTTGTCATGTTCTGGAAAATAAGATTTAATTGTGAATTTAAAAATGACAACATGATCAGCCGTATGTAAAGAATTCAATAATAAATGTGTACAGTGTGGTATAGTTCCTGTGAGCACAGGAATTGCATATCTAGCACTGGGATTATTATTTAAGAAAATTGGTTTTCCTCAGGAACAACAAATGAAATTAGTTTGTACTTAGGCTGATGTTGTAGAGGCCTGATGCCAGGCAAGCTATCTGGAATATTTACACTACAATCTGAATGAAATATATGGATTGTGTGACAAGTTTTCACTGAACAATACCAAAAAGCTAAAAATTGTCATTTATAACATTTATTTTCTGCCTCCATGAGTCGTAGAATTTCATTCACGCTCACATTCATGGACAACAGTTTTCCATAAATAAGCACAGAAAAGTAGCTTTGTGTGCAATATAGCTCAGATGAGGTAATCTTTCTGTTACTCCATTTCTTTCCTTGACCAGGTGGGGGTGTCCTCGGCATAACATTTCTCAAGCATAAGATCCACAAATACATGACAATTCTCTGCTGACATCTGGGAAAAGTTGGTTTTAGTCTAGGTTCCAGCTCTGACAGCAAGCAGATGGGATCATCATTTTGATTGGATCCTAGAAATGGTCTTATTCTGAGAGTTCTATTACACCGAAATCCATAGCAATGGGTCTGGGCTAATGGTTCTGGAGCAATGCATTATAATTCTTACAATCATTGGACACAATGTGGAATAATTACCTTAACAAAAGAGTTCTGTTTAGTGTTTAAATCTCTAGCTGGGGGAAGATACTGGGGGGCAAAAAAAGAAATTCAGGGTTGGTTGGTTTTTTGTTTTGTTTTTTGTTGTTGTTAAAATTATGGAACTGCATTAATCTTAACTTAATGTTTATATGGATGTATATAGAGTTTTTATGCTCTAGTACCTTTATACCTAAAAAGAGAAAGGAGTAGTAGCATTCAATGACCCTATTAGGCAGTGAAGAATTTTATGGGTTGAAAAATGGTACAGGATTTCAAGTCCCACAGAAAGGCTTAGGAAGTTGGGAAATGAAGCCAGTGTAGTGCAAAATGTAAGCCCTTCTTTCCTATTTTATTGTCATTCTTAAAGTTTACTAGAAGTGGGAGTTAAGTAAGTAGCTCAGAGAACTGGTCCACTTGTTTCAGTGCCAAGAAAATCTGAGTGCCAAGAAAATTAATTTAAATTTTGCAGACCTTTACCTTAGAGCTGTGTCTCCTGAAGGAGACTTCTGCTTCCCCTAAATGGAAGTACTGTCACCTGAAATAGCTGATCTGTGGTCACACAGGTGGGATAACCAACAATCAACATTGATCACCATCATCATTGTAAAAGCTGAGCATTCCTGAGCTTAGGGGGTATCAGTCCATGAAAATGTGATCTGATATAAATGAAGAGGATCTCAGTGTGGATGGAAGGGATCACTGTTTTCCTCTTACAAACAGGAGATGTAGCTGAAGTTCCTTTTCCAAATAAAACATAAAATTAGATTTCATGTTTCCTTTTTCCCACACAATGATCTATCCCCTAGCCTGTTCTGCCCCTTTTTAAGCTGAAAGTCATGTGTCTTCAAGAACAATTTTGTACTCACTGTCGTCTTAGTAAACATCACCTTGACAGAAAGCATGATTCAGGTTTTATTATTTAAATCATGAGCCAACATTACCCAGCAAATAATATCATAGGTCCATAGACACACATTCACAGCATATGGTGCTCCCCACAGAGTGAGCAATAGATTACCCTCCATTTGTGCATATGCAGGAATCTGTGCACATAGGTCTGCCACCATGTCCATCTACATCCCAGTAATTCTGAATCGCTTAACTAGTTTCAACCCAGTATAAGATATGTTGGCAGGAATTAAATACCCAGTTCTGTAGGAATAAGGGGCTGAGCAGGAAAGAGAGATGTCATTAGTGGTCTAATGGGGTCAGACCTTCTCTGATCACAAGGTTGCGGCATACTTTCCACTCACTGGAGAACTCACACAGAAGACAACTATTATGGCTGCCCAAACCACAGGAAAAGTTTTAATTGGTACTCACAGCAGAGAATCCAACCACAAGACACACATCCATAAAAAACCCCAAGCTTCATTAGCTCTGCTGCAGATGTTGCTGCTTGTCTCTCCAGGAACCACTCTTTACTTTATTTGTGGCAATTTCACCAGACTTTTCATCTTCCGTTTCATTTGAGCTAATCTCTCTCCATCTCAGCTGACCTGCTGAGCTCTGAGGAACACATATATGAGGTCCCTGATGGCTGCTCGGCAAACCTGGCTTGTGCCGTTTCAGTGCTAGAGCTGTGCTGTGCAATTCCTCCACAACCTCTGCCTGTACAGTCTCTGAGTACTTTGAGTTATTGCAATGCAGCTGTGAATCAGTGAAGATTTCACAGAGAGCCCTCTTACATTTACAAGGGGGAAAAAATGTGCGCAACCTCTTTCTTTGTCATCTTTTACAAAAAGACCACCTCTAGTTTCCCTGTGTGGGTTAATAGAGCCAGTGCATGTGTTTTGGAATAAATCCGTTTCATAGCTAAACTAAACTCTGTCACCTGAACAAGCTTGGTACGGCCTACTTTTTTTAAAGTTTCTAAACCCCAGGTTTTTCCTGTCTTTCTGAATTGCCTAGCAGATCACCCTCCACAGAGGAAGGCATGCACCTCTGAAGAGAGACATTCATGCCAGCGAATTTTTAGGACGCACTCTTTGGCAGCGCCTCTATGTTTTACCAACACAGGGGGGATCTAGATAACTAGATTAGATTATCTAAGCTTGACCATGGTTGAAAGTGTGTTAAAAAAATCTTATTCAAAATATATGGACTATAACCCATCATGAACATAACATAAAGCAGAACATAATATACACTTGAGAAAGGAGAACTGGAAGTTAAGTGATTTTTTCATGACAGCCCAATCCTCATTTGAGGAGCCATCAAAGAGTAAGATCATGTTAACAAAACACCAGCTAAGGATGTGGACTTAAAATAACATTATTTTATTTTCACTAAATAGAAAATACTAGAGAGGCAGTTGTGCTCTTCAGAAGAGCCAAGCAAGCTGCCATACTTTCTCTATGCTCATCTCCTCTACCAGCAAGAGACAAAATGCTGACACACAGAGAAGTCTTATGAAGTGGAACGTACTAGAGAGGAAAAACACTCTCTAAAGAAAATCCTTTGTTTTTCTTCTTTTTTGTCAGTTAAGGGCTGTTCTAACACCAGCTCAAATAGGCAAGATGCCAGCGAAGTCATCCCATTTCCACCCCAGACGGGAATTCTGCATTCTCTGTCCCTAGGGTGGGCAGCAGGATACAGTCCCACATGATGACCACAGGCTCACAGAGATGTTAGCTGGCCCTTCATATTTAATTTATCTGTGGAAGAAGGGAAACCTTTAAGCTGTCATCCTTAGGTTCAAATCAGATGTGCTACTTTAACTAGTTGATTCTTAAAATCCTCCAAGTGTTAGGCACTTTACATAAGTTACAAGGAAATGGAAACACAACACTTAATGTTTTTTCTAAGTTATGTCTTACCCTTATAGGATCTAATCAATCCTTTACAGCCCTCGTTATAAAAAATCCTATTTTATATTAACATACAAGGCATGTTGATTCAGGTTACTTCCCTAATTATATAAAAATTATGGACCTCTTTATCCATCTTCTGCAATATATTTCAAGTGCTTGACAGTACCACTAGAGATTTTGAGACAGGCTATTAGTGAATACAGTGGAACATATTCCGTCATGTGTGATGCATTCTCCTCTTTCATAAAATCAGCTAAATGGGAAGACAGAACCACAGTAGCCCACCAGGAATTCTTCGTAAGCTATCCAGGATGTTACCTACTATCTTTCAATTTTCTGAAAATCTCAGAATACCAGGATTTCTCCTTTTAACATCTTCATGTGAATAGCAAGAAGAAAAAGACCACTACTGACAGATAAAGGTAATGTTTTTCTACCTCTGATAACTATTTGTGTACCTCCCAAAATCACATGCTCAGTCTTAGCAAAACGCCAGGCATTTCTGTTCTGTTACATCACAGTGCTGGCAAAAAGCCAAGGAATCAGCAGTTTTAGTTTCCATGAGGAAAAAATTCTTCCCAGAGAGTTCAGATGTGATGGGATTTTAATGTGATCCAGGATGTTTCTTAGGTCAGCAAGTCTTTTCTAGGTGGCAAAAAGAAGTGTTATGAAGAGGAACACCCGAAAACTTGGCATTTAGGGTGTATTTCAAGGTAACTCTACTCCTGCTCTTGGCATGTTGCCCCTCACTGCATGCCGGGAAACTATACTCAGTTAATGATATCCATAACCGAAGACTTCACAGAGCTGTGAGAAATGCAGCTGATTGATTGCTTTTCCCATGCTTTGCGTGTTCTGTTTTTCAAGTGCAGAGCAGCTGCTGAAAAATGGTATATCAATTCTTGCCGTAAGCCACAGCTCTTTGTACCAAGGTGCCTCTTCAGCCTTTTCTGAGAACACCAGTTCCTCCAAACTGAAACCACAGACACTATACAGGAGCATTTGATTAATTTTCTTCTTGTGTTTTAAACAGTATCTCTTAACATCCAAATTATTCTCTGTTTCCTGCAATGTTCCCTAAGATAAGAGTGGTTCAAGAACGTACATTTGTGGTAATTAAACTGTCATGAAAGTTGCAATGTCAGGAAATATATCGTCTTCCACTCTTTTCCCCCCTTCCCTTTATTTTTTCCCCCCTTGCCAGCTACTTGTCTATTTATAGAAATACACTTCCCCCTTTACTTCAGAGGCAGTGACATGGAGAAGCAGATATTTAGCGAAAGTCCATTTACTTGACAAAATCATCCATTACCTTTATCACCAGTGGGGACCAAAAAAGAATCAATTACAATACTTCACTTGGGAATGACTAATTGAATTGTGAAATATACTGACGCTCTGAAGTCACTGTGATAAGCTAAAGACCGGCACTCGTAAAAGGCAGGAAATGTTGTAGATAAGATGCTGATTCATGTGATTTGAGACTAGAATGCATTTTCAGTTCGTGTTGATGCTCTGAGCTTGTCTAATTTCCACTGAGTCTTTTTAATCAAGGGTCAGGCAATTAGCTCAGAAGAGAGAACTGAAGAGGATTTGCACCTGCTTGGTTCAACTATGAAATTAGCTTTGAGTGCTAAATACACCACATCCCATCCTACAGTCGGAGATCAGCTTGTCAACTCCTTATTCAATCACAGAACCACTTAAATTAGTCATTTGAGTGGCTTTAGTGGTGCATCTATCATAGATACGGTATTATCCTCCTTCATGCACCTTCAAATCCTACAGGTGATGGCCGAGAACATAGGCAAGGGTCTTGCTGGATGGCCTCACAGTGGGTGTGCTCTGAGTCCTCATCCTGCAGCTTTTCAGCTGTGCCACATATTACCACACATTAAATAGCTCCACTGAACGTCCCTGGGGGCTGGAACTTCCTTGACATGTCTTTAGCTAGGGCCAACCTCCCTATCCCCAATCAAAAATGGTTCAGAAGCTATCACGGGGTGAATACCATTTCCAGTAAGCACTTTGGGTGAATGTCCTCCATTTGGGCATTCACTGAGTGCAATGTTCTTGATGCGGGTTTCACTGTGTCATTTGACCACAATCACGGAGAAAAATATGACTCACATTTAATTTACTGGTGCAGGCATTGTTTCCATGTTGCAACAAATAACTGTTCATCATAAAATACTGGTCTCAGGAAGTCTAGCCCAATAAATTGAAATTCTACTCCAAAATTAAATAATATGTTAATACATTTCAGTTAATTCAGATATAAAAAGCTGCACACGGATATAATACAATTATTATGCTTACTTAGCAACAAGCATGTGGTTCATTACTGAGGGAGACTTGCATGTGCTCGGGGGATCCTCTTTTTTGCATTCCCCCTAAGCTCCAGGAAGGAAGAAGGAGTGACCTTCCTGGTGGAATCCATCCTACAGACACATCTAAATCAAAAGCTAACTTTTTTTTCCTAGGGCTTTCTGAAAAGCTTCTGAAGAGGAAAGTACTTTGGTCTTTCCAATGTCCTCGGGGCCTGATCCAAGGACTTTGCAAGCAAAGAGAATTGCTGAGTTTGCTACAGAAGGTGACATCTCAGTGCCAGTGAAATAAACGCCACCATCCCTTTGATCCACTGAAGTTAGGATTTCAGTCCATAATATTGAAGAAATCTACCTCATATCTCTCAGCTTTAACACTTTGAAATAACAGTCATCCAGCAACATCCTTCAGTGATAATGTATTCAATGATTTTTTTTTCTCCCACAAATGAAATAAAAGCACATTCCACAGGTATACTTAATTGAAACTGGTTACTAATTTATTTTTCTAATACATTTTATTTAAATGCTAAAAGGGCTGGCCTAGTTTACAAAATGAAATAAACTATTAGATTCTCTGGATTCTCCCCCCTAAATTAACTCAGTCTCATTTGTATCTAAGCAATTCGTGATTTGTCATGGTGTGAGGAAGGAATGTCTCTGTTAGAACTGGTCAGGTTATTCACTATAGCAGCAGGAAAAAAATTCAGGAATGAAATCTGTGTTTATGACCTGTGATCTGAAGAAGAGAAGGTTTGAGGACTAGAAAATGAGAGATTGTTTCTACTACTAAGATAAAAGTGGAGGCAGAGAGAAGGGAGGAAGAGGAGGAGAGGTAAAAAGGCTCATTTGCTGCATACTTTTAGTCCATATTTACAGTGCTAGGTGCTTTGATGATGGACATCTTACGAGAAATGGTATTTTAGGTACAATCTATTGGTGTGTAATAACTGGCCTTTCCCTTTTCGGGCAGGATCAAGGTGTAATTTTACATTGTGACCTTTAAACAGCACGTACATGACCCACTGGATGTCACAATGCTATTGAGGGGGACTCCGCACTAATTCTGTGTCAAATACTGCTGAGAAGAGTAGTATCCATAACTTAGACGGACAAATAACGGGAAGAGTGAGCTGAAGTAACTTGCCTGTGGGCAGCCAACAGCAAGTTGGCAGGACTGGGGATTAAACCTGGTTTTCTGTTAAACCTGGACTCTTAATCTCATGCCTCATTGGTTCAGTGGTAATGGGTAGAAGTGTAAAATGAAACAGAAATTGCAACAGACATCTGTATCTCTCTTCTTGCTCTTCCTTCCCTTTCCTTGCCTCCTTGTTGGCTTAAGGTAAAGTTTTTATTTAAAAAATTACTTACTACCCAAACTGATTCCTTAAACTTCGTTAAAATAAGCTTTAAATGAACCATGATATGATTTCATGTTAGAAAATTTATTTTGAGTAATTATTTCTGCTTATGTAATGTGTTTATTAAGATATGGAGAAAGCCAAGACAACAAAATGTAGCTTCAGAAAAATAATTTAAAGAATACAAACTTGTTAAATAGAGACGCAGGTCATTTGAGTATTCAAATGCAACTCTGCATTTTACAAACAGGTTTTCACATATGATTTGAATGCCCAAACGCACGTGTCTTAAAGCTCTTGAAATTCAGCAAGTTTAGAAAACTTTATGCCATTCTGAGAATTCAGATTTTTTTTTACAAGGAAGTTTGCAAAGTGTATGCAAGAACAAGCACACATATATTCAGTGATGCCTCACACAAAAAATAACATGACCTCCAATCTCATTTTCCGGGATTTATACAACATATTTTTAGTGCACCTGTTATGCAAATAAAAATTGCACTTGCAACTGGAATTTTATCTGACCTTGTCCACATTCTGTAGTAAAAGTTGTCATGTTACTGAAAAGTCAAACACTAGGGCCTGAAGAAATGCTAACACAGATCCTCACTTTTCCCATATTTTCAGTTAGTTAGAGGGTGAGCTTCCTGGGTGAGCTTAATTTTGTACAAAAAGGCAGTCATGAATATGACTGTGGGAAAAGGAGTCTGGCCACTGAACTGGAATGAGATGGCCAGGAATGCAAGCTGTAATTCCTGCAAACTCCTTTGGCAGCATCTAGTTATAAGTTTATCACAAGACAAGAATGTTTGCCACGGGAAAGTCTGTTAGTTTGTGTCCTCTACCTGTAAATCTTTATGCTAGCATCAATCTGCAGCTCCTCCATTTCCTGAAACATTACTTTTAGTAATCTCATCTGGGAATTATACCCATGTTGCTGTCAATATATTTCATATTGTCCATGAGCGATGGCAACTGTGCAGTCTGCAGAGATCCCAACAACTGCTTAGAGCCTTGACAACTGCAAAACAAAGATGTTCTGTGCTGGCCTAAGCTTGAGAAAATGAGAGAAGTGCTGGAGCCAACCACATACTTTGGGAGTTTTCCAACTCTGGCAGAAAAACCTCTTTTTTTTTTTTTGTTCTTTTTTTGGTAACAAATGGCACTAATGAGAACAATGAATTTAAGTAAATAGGTTAAGAGGCCTAAACAAACAACCTAACCAGAACAATGAAAGATGAAGATGGGAATATAGATTATTATAAGCTTATTGTCATTGCAGACTGATAATGGTTTAATGGGCTATCAATCAGGCATTATTATAATTTATGTCATCACAAGGTTCATTCCAGAGCTGCCCATTTCTCTATCTATCTGCTGTTCAGATTTAGAAGCAAATAAGCTGTGTAACAGAATTGGAAGAAAGTAAATCTGAGAGCTGCTGGGGGGTGAACTGACTGCACAGGAAGTAAATTCCTTGTTCAGTCAAAGAACAGCTGTAGTTTTCACAGGAAGGGAGCTCAGTCCATGAGAGTTAATGTCTCTAAGCTTTTGGAGAACAACGTTCAAATCCCTGCTCTGTCTGCTGCACAGTTTTTGTATGATCTTGAACAATTCACTCGATCCTCAGTTTCCCGTTAGCTAAAAACTACAGCAAAAGGCAGAAAATATTCTGTCTGGCAGGAGCATTGCAACTCTTATGACATGCTTGGATAAGAGGTAATGGGTTCATTTTAGTGTTTTATGAACCACTGTAATATTTTGCAAATTATCCTACTAGATGGCTTCAGCTGAAACCTGAAGGAAGCTCAGTGGGAGATGCTCAGTGGGAGATGCTCAGTGGTGTTTCTGATGTTTTCTTTCTCTGGTGACACTCATTCAATAGTTCTTTATATATAAAGTTGCTATACCTTCTCCAAATTGGCCCTTTTTTTTTGCTGTATAGTCACTCATGGCAATTGTTTGCAAAGGTATTTCATTTTTAAAAGTTTGTAAAGAACCCAGGAGGGACACTTCCACTGATGTGGGGACAACTTAATTTTATTCTTCAGGACAGAGACTGCTGTGATCATAAAAGTCAACTTTGCAGATAAATTTCTTCAGGAGCAAGTGAAGATTCTTTCCACGCTTTCAAGCTTTCACAGCAGTGTAACATCATGGATTAAATGATGGGTGAAGGTAAGAGCGGTGTTGGACTGGAAACATGCTGCTTAAAGACTATTGATTGCAATTTGACTATATTTAAAGTGGGAAAACAGAAGGTATATCTCAAATATGGATTTTTATTTATTAATTACTTCAAAGTGTCTTCAGAAGGGTTCAATTTACTAAAGCAAGTAAGAGTTTAGAGAACCTGATGGAGAGGAGGGATTGGACAGGAAATTTAAGCTGATAATGGGTTTTGTTTTAACATATATTTGCTACACATTTAAACTTTCCAATGTTTCGCATCCAAGTCTCTGAATTGTTTATTAGTAAAAAGCCTGGTTACATTAGGAAGGGAACAGTTAGGGAAAAAAACCCCACAATAATATCTACTATGTAGAAATATGTATGCATGTAACTTGGAGGTTAAAAAAAGTCCTGAAAAGAGGATGTGAGAAATACTGAGAGAAATTTTTAGCATGATAAAATGTATTTTTTTAATGCATATTGGAAGAAAAGTATCTTCACATAGAATTGTCCTGATGCTGGAAACAAATCATCAAATTCTTATCAGAAGGTATAGAATGGTTAAGATTCATAAATTAGCTGGATTCCTAGAAACATAATACAGATTATGTACTTCCACCACATAAGAACAGCAAATCTTTTTTTTCTGGCTTGTTATGGTCCAAGGGAAATATAAAGCAACTTTAAGCAGAATTAAACACTTTTAAGTCAGTGAACACAAATGGTTTGCACAATAATTGCTCTAGGACATCTTAAATCCTCGTTTTTAACAAATTATAGAATACCAGGAAAATTCCAGAAGACTGAGAGTGAACTTACCATGTGCCAATATTCCCCAAATCTGACAAGATGACTGGCGTAAGTGTCGGTCAATTAGTCTGACATCTGTTACAGAAAATATAACAGAAAAGCTGGGAAGAGAATCAGCTGAGAAATAATTAAAGGACAGAAATAAAATTAATTCCAGACAACATGGTTTTATTAGAAGCAGATCATGTCAAAGAAATCTCACTTTATTCTTTGATGAAATTGCAAGCTTGTTTGAGTGATCTGATTTTTGTAAAATATTTGAATTTAGCAGCACAGGATGTTCTGATTTAAGCATTGGCATCATATACTATTAATAAAGCAAATGATTTATGAATTAAGAACTGGTTAAGTGATAGATCTTAAAAAGAGATTGTCTCCAGGAAATTATCAACAGCTGAACATACTTATAATGGAGTTTCATGGGGATCAGTAGCAGACCTGATACTGTTCAACGACTTCACTGATTATTTTTGAAAGTAAATAATAAATCACTTATGCTAACATTTGTAATTAAAATGAAAAAAACCCCACACAGCAACTTGGTAAAATAGCGAATAAGGAGAAGGCAATGAGGCAAGATGATGCGGATCTTTTCATAAGCAGGACTCTGAAAAGGACCTAAGGATCAAAGTGAAGGACAACCTATTGTGAGGTCTCGGCATGGTAGAAGTGCTTATAATTACTCTAATTGTAGCCTGCCTGCGGATGAAACTACACTGTTCTCTGGGTCAGGCTCCTCAGCGTGCAACCAGCTCCAGTGCCTCTGTGCTGCACTTCTCTACACTTCCTCTCGTGATGGTTAGTATAAACTGAGACAGCTCAGATGCCTCGGATGCCTCTGCCAGCATGATGTAGTTTTGCCCTTGATCACAAGCACAGTACTTTCACAGGGAGAATGTAATGGCTATTAAATTACCCTTCAATCTAGGAGGAAGGAAGTAACAAGTACCAATGTCTGGAAGTTGAAGACACGCACATTTCAGTTAGAATGTATTATAGTTAGTATATGTACATCACTGGAAGAAGTTTTCAAGCAAACAGCCTGCTTTGGCATGGCACAGGCCTTTGGAAGCATATGATTTTGTGATGAAGGTGGCAATTTCCATGAGACCTTGGTGAAAAACACCATATAACTTTCTCATTATTAAGAACAGTGACCCGGTAGTGATTTTGTTTACTGCTCAGAACAATCAGCTTGCTAACACTGATTTTAGATGGGAAGAAGTTGAAATCTTATACAGGTGGAAGAAGACAGTACATACAGAAGAATGTGTAAAGCAAAAGAAAGTTTGCAACAGAAAGTACTAACAAATCAAATCTGAAACTCTGCTCTCAGGCAACAATCCTGCTGGTTGGAAAAAAAAAAATCCTAGAATGGCCTAAAGTTAATACTTTTCAGATGACAGAAAGGGCGTGACCTTGAGAGGGCATCCCCTATCTTAAGTCAAGATCAACTCCACTGAAAGCTGATTAAGAGAAAACTGAAATGCCAGTGATGTTAAGCTCACAGGTATAAAAAACGTCCTTGCTCCAACAACGTAGATGGCTTCTAATCCCACTGAACTCCCCGCTAACCCAGGCATCTCAGAGAAATAGTAGCAGCTTCTTACACAACCTGTGAATGTGTGACCCTTCCAGGAGAATCCTTAAAATTCCCCAAGGCTGCTGTCTTCTCAGAGCCTGCAGACTACAAAGCCAGAAGAAATTGCACCTAAATCTGTGTGTTTGTAGACTGGTTTGGGTCAAAGATTAAAGAACGTCCTGACTCTGATTCAGCCTGGCTAGTGTGGAAGTGCTGAACAGGTTGTATTTCAAGAGCAGAACAATGAGATCAACTACAAGTGACTGAACTTCACCACAAATACAAGGCTCCTCTTATTTGGGAAAATGCTCTTACAAATTCAGATTTATAGGAGGATTCTGTAGTCAGTACCCTAACCTGCATAAAATCCTCCTTCCCGCTGCTGAAATAATAAACCTTCTGGACTCCAGTTCCTGTAGAGTCACTTATTCTCTATCTGACAATAGTGTACTTAAGGATCTTTGAGTTAAAGGTTGTTGACTTGGAAAACCACAGAAGTCTGCAATTAAAGAGTGATTTTGAAATATTTTATTGGTAAAATTACCTTTAAAATCCCACCTTTCCCGGAATTTTTTAGCTGGCGTATGTTTGTACTATATACCAGTTCAATACAATTTCATGTAGGGAATATTGATATAAGCTGGGCTAACTAGGGGAATGTGCTGCAGGCAGTGTTCATTTTCCATTACGAATTATTTTGGGATGTAAACTAAGGCTCTCCCATTAATTATTTGAATACAAGAAATACTGGAAGATATATTCCCCATTTTTCTCGTCAAAATAATGTAAGAATTACAGAAGAGTTCTGATACAGCTGCTTTGGAAAGTATCTGAACTGTTACTTGGGTAAGACGATGATTTACACAGTCTACTCAAATTATATCTTACCAACCTCAGTCAAAGACATGAAATTGCTAAAGAAGAGTGGAATTTGACCACATCTGATCAATTTAAATAAGCAAGACTTGACCTAAAAATAATAATACCATAGGCCCATTCTGCTCCCGCTTGCTATCAACCACAGTGGTGTCCGTTGAGAATAACGTGTGTGGATCCGTGGGTTTGAATTTGCAAAAACTATAAAATTGAAATGACTTTTTACACTTTATATCGATTGTGAGAACAAATTTTGAAACAAGGGATGTAGGCTATATCATAAAGGCACCTGCACTGGCATGAGGGATTAGGTGGGATGGGTAGATTAGCACAAGGGTAGATTAGCTCAAGGCAGATGCGAAACCTCACCTGAAGTCTCTCTTGTCTGGTTAGCCTGCACTGGAGCCCAAATTCTCTGATGGCCTGGCTCTTGTCCTGAGCAAGCAGAGCAGGTTTCCAGGCAGTGGCCCTGTCCCGTGTAGTACCTCTAGCCTCACATCTGGTATAGGCATGGTTGGCTCAAACCCAGGCTTGACCTCAATCCAGCAAGCGGTGCAGACATCATGGTGCTTCACGAACACTCTTCTTATGCTGTGCGTGATGCAAACACACAGTGAGAAGACTGTGTCTGACCCAGTTTTAAAGATCTTAAAAGACAAGTCTAAAGTGAAGGACAGCAGGTGGCAGAAACCAACAGATGCAGCACAAACAGTGACTTGTGCGGGAATCGCCATGGGAATGCTGGATCACTTGTTCTCCCATTAACAGCTATCTATACACAAGGTGAGAATCCAGCTTTAACACTTAACATGCAGCACGCAATAGCCTTTCAATCTCAGCATACACAGATGACATTGTCATTTTCCCCCAAGACCAAAGGCAGTACAGTATCAGCTTGTGCCTTCGTAGTGCTTACTGTAATGGACATCACAAGCATTCTCCTTTGGGACAACATCCACATCTCCTATTGTTTGCTTTGCAGTGCCAACCCCACTAATGGTGCTCAGTAAACAACTCTGTGGGGACAGGCTGGAAGCAGTTTGTAATAATCTATGGGCGCTGCTTGATGAGAACTGTTAAGAAGAAGGTTATGTGTTTACTACCCAAATTCCATAGCTGAAAGATCAGGAGGACTAACAGCAGCCAAAATAGCCACTCCCAGCAACCGCTGTGGATTATGTCTGCTCCTTTCTGGGCTCACCAGAGTGTCTTCCCAAGGCAAATAAACAGAGGTGGAGGGGGTTAAATTGATAAAGCTGGAGAAGAAGCATTTAAATAGTGTCTCTGAAGAGAGACGTGCATTGCTTTTGCTCAAGTAAAGCAAAACCTCGAGACTAATGCATCAAAGGAGAGCAATATGCTAAAGGCCTCACGTACAAGATAGAAGCGTTCTTATAGACTTATGGTATATTAACTCTTGTCCTTGTTACACTGTGTTACTAACATGGAGATTAAATTACTCTATGTTTTAAGAAAACTGTTGACTCTTTGATGACTGGTCCTGAAGGGAAACCTTTAAGCTGACTCAGGACGTATTCAGTAAATGTATTTCTTGGTCCTCTGCATTGTGGATTGAATTTACTGCTCTGCTTCTCTTCACAGTTTTATATCAAAAATGATCCTAAAATATACTCCTTAATAATTCTCTTGGCACACTACTCATGTTTTTCTATAAGCACAGGTTTATATTACCATAATTTTCTGAGGAGTAAATCTCACATACAGATTCAGTTACACAACTGAAGCATGTTCTTGTGTCTACGCTACCCATCCTCATCTAAACACATCTATACCAGCACTTCTTCATTGCCTTGAACTGAAGCCATACTGTGCTGAACACTGTATGCTATGCTGCTGTCTTTCCTGCCTGAGGCAAGAATTAACCCTGAATTTTTAACCTGCACTATTAAAAGCCAAAGGTGTTGAAGCTGCAGAATGACAGCTTTTCCTCTATTCTTCCATCTGCATCATAGCTTTATAGAAGTCTGAACATTTGAGTTCCTTTTGGTATAATGCTCAAGTGAAAAGAGAAGAGGCTTCAGCTGTGAGTTTTCTTACATCTGCAGTCTTGAACGTTTAAACTTTACTGAACTCTGTGCTATCTATTCACTTAATATTTATGTAAGCACAGTAGTAAGATCATCATAGAACATTTGCATTTTCTAGTGAAGGCTTAGGACTTTGGTACTCAGATGTAGCCATTGCAAAATGAAAAGATAACTACGAGCTTAGAAGATGGAGTGGCCATTGGCCAGCAGAACATGAGAAAAAAATTAACACATTTTGAGAGGAGAGGTGCTGGCCGCTGGGGCTTGACAGAGAGTTCAGTGTTTCTGTCACTGCTCCAACTGGCCGACCTGCAGATTGGCTCCAGACCTGGGAACAGCTTACCCAGTTATCAGCCCAGAAACGAATGCTTCAGCAACTGAGCATGTGAAATAGAGAAGGAGAAAAGAAATGTGCTAATGAAGTTTTATATAGAATTTTGTGAGTGGAATATAGAAATAATGAAATAACACATTGAAGGTGGTAGGACTGGGGCGGGGTAGGGGTGGGGGGAGAAATTTTTGGCTGGGTTTGGAAAGGGCTAAAGTTAGGAATTTAGAAAGTAACAGTCATTAAAAACATAAAGAGGCCCACATAAATTTGTGGTCCAACAGATGAAAAATGAATAAACTTTTCAGACTTACATCATCAAGGGTACTAAAATGAGTGTTAGTATTTAATTTATGTGATTAAGTGATTAATCAATGGCCTGTTTAGATCTTTTTATTTAAGAAATGTGGAGTCTCTTTCTAAATCTAAATTAAGTGGCATACCAACTTGGGGAATGTGCAGCCCATACAGAGGGGTTGTCATGCCTCAGTCTGCAGCCATATAATTACATCAGTTTGTGATGCAGCTACACAAATTAGTTCCTCATAGGAGGAGCAATTAGCCAGTGAATAGAGGTGGAACACCGGTTCACGCATTGTGTGCTCAAAGACCTGAGAGAAAAGGCCAATAAGTCTCGCTTATTTCTACACAGTATGTAAATCTTTCCTAGTTTCATAAAAATGTCTGGAAGCTTGTTTTCCCTGTAGTAACCTGCAACATTGAAGTGCTCAGTAAATGGATCCTGAATGATGCTTTCCTCAACCTTTTGGGGGTTGCAGTAGTGTCTTCAGGACTTCTTTTCTGTCACCCCATTGTCTCCAGAAGTTATGACAGCATTTGCTGCCTTTAGTGCTTCAGTCACCTCTGCCATGGCCTGGCCTGGTAACTGGTTAGAGGACTGAGCATAAATCTGCTTTATTTGCGAGTAATGACAGAACAGGCTAAGCCACATATGCAGGGCAGCAGAACAAGAGGTTGGATTGCATATTTGGGACTTTAGTCTTCTTTCCTCCCTGCATTTAGAGTAGAGACACATCTTTGGGGAGAGGGACTCACTGACTTTAGACAGTCTTTTTCCTCTGGGTTTCTGAAATACCACAATAAACGTTGACAGGAATAAGAAGGAAATACGAACATTTTGAGAACATCCAGAAACAATGAAGTTCTTGCGGGATGCATAAAATATGAGGGCCTAAGCAAAGTGAAAGAATTCAAACACTTGCAGTGAAAAAGGTACTTCTACAAAAATATTTTTCAATATTTAAAGAGCCATTTCTGGTAAAATTTGGGGTAATTTGATTGCTGGCCATTCCCTACAATGGAAAGATAAGGGGCATTCAGTATGATTTTACTGTAATAAATAGAATCTGAAAAAAAACAGTCTGCAAGACTGCAAAAAGCAGACTGATTTCCTGAACTGCTTTGCCCTCTGAAATATTTTGATGGCATGACACACAATGTTTTTGTTTTACATGTCTTTACAGCCTTCGGCCTCTCTCTCTGTCAACACATTACTCTTCAGCTTCATTGTGCGCTTCTCTCTTCTCTGGTGCTGTGGGAACATAAAGCAAATGATTCTACCGTTCTCAGTGAGAAATTGTTTTTGATTATAATTTCAAGAGGGGCTTTGAAGTATCTACTTAGGCTCTCACAGCTAATAAGAGACAAGGCAGTTGCTATGCTACTTGTTGATTAAATGAAAAACAGACCTGATAACATGGGAAATCTTCCTAAGGGAGGCGTTTCTCTTATGGAGGTGAGTACCAAGCAGTTAAGAGCTGAATTGCAAAGTTGTGTGTCTAAGGTTAAATGCCTGAATGGTCACTTTAAGTTCCCAAAGCAATGACCTGGTTATCTGGACTCGGAGTGTCAGCTGAAGTAAATCATCACTGACACTAGCTATGCATTTGGGCACTAGGGGCTTTGAGGACAAAATGTCCAGTTTGAATTCCAATCATTAAAAATCCCAAATTTTAAATTAAGAACTAAATGGGCAAAACAATTTTATTTTTCTGAGGTGCAATGTTACCAAAAATTCTAGTGACACTCAGGAGAAGAGAAGATCCTCAGCTCTGCCAAGACCAGGATAGTGTATTTAAGGCCGTAAATATCATTTAATTTCATACATATAAGTCACAGTTTGAAAATTAGTTTCTAAGGAAAGATAAAAAATATGATGTTTCTGAAATAGAATACAGACCTCTAAATTCAGGACAGCAGTCTAATCTAAAGCCCTGAGTCTGTTTAGACGTTGGAAGTCTCTTACGTATATTGTACCCCTTGAGTCAGATGTAACACATTGTGAGACCAGAGTTCAGAATAAAATGTAAGTCACAATGATTTCCATTGTGAAACAAAATAAAAAGACGTGCCAGACCAGTTCATTCACTAAATTTCATACATATAAGTCACAGTTTGAAAATTAGTTTCTAAGGAAAGATAAAAAATATGATGTTTCTGAAATAGAATACAGACCTCTAAATTCAGGACAGCAGTCTAATCTAAAGCCCTGAGTCTGTTTAGACGTTGGAAGTCTCTTACGTATATTGTACCCCTTGAGTCAGATGTAACACATTGTGAGACCAGAGTTCAGAATAAAATATAAGTCACAATGATTTCCATTGTGAAACAAAACAAAAAGAGGTGCCAGACCAGTTCATTCACTAGTGATTTTGCACAGGGAATAGAATATGTATAATTTAAAATTTTATACTGAAAACTACAACTCTATTTTTTCCCTTACTCTTGAAAATGGGCAACTCTAAAGCAAAGGATGTAAAAGCCCTGAGACCTGAGAAAGAACAGGTAAGAGAAAGCACAGTTTTGTAGTCCAGTGGTTTAAACACTGTTGGCAGAGAACAGAAATGGTTCTGCCCTGCACAGCATTTCCTCAGCGTTTGTCTGCTTAAATTGATATGCAGAAGCAATCCACAGCAACAGAACAGAAAATGCAGTTACACCTTGTCTTACTTTCTGTATTTTTGGTCCCACACTTGTTAGCTGGCCTGTGGTTAGTTACCATGTGAACTGCTTGAGGAGTGGTGAATGTACCTGTAAGCTTACGGTTATCTTCTTAGAGTAGAGGAAACCTGAATTTAGTTCCCCTAAGCTAAGAAGGGCTTATTTCTGTTACAGTTATCGGCTGCAAAAGATCTGATTTTGTAGCTGCTCACAAACCAACAGAGATAGCAAGGGTCTGCATTCTGGCTTAACTGAGGAGCAAGCATCAACTGTACATATACGCTGGATGTCAAAGCTCAAGACACAGAGAGGTGCACATTTTCAGATACAGTTCTATCTCCAGCTGGAAGAACAATCCGGCTGCTGTCGGTACCCTTCTCTCCCATGTGTGAGTGGCTGATTTGTTTTTCATCCCTACTCTAAGGAATCTATATTTTAGGTGACACATTACTGTCTGTTCCAAAATATGCCTGTCTTTGAATGGGGTTCTACAGAGGTCATCAAGATGTATTATCTACCGTACTCACTTCATGCATATGGTGTGTTAACATTTCAGTGATTGCCTTAATTATATGTACTAGTGAAGCAACAGCACAATATCAAAGTGTTGTTAGACAGTAACATTGGATTTTTTTTTCTGAATATACCAGTTTCTGAAAGCAAACATATTTAAAATGTTAGAATAATAACAAACTTATTCTATTAATTCATGCTTTCCGGAGAGATGAAAGTAGGGAGATTCTCCTAGGGCAGAAGTGTTCACTTTTATTTCATCTTCCTTTTAATTTTCTATTTTATATTATGATGTGGGGTTGTTGTTGTTTTGTTTGGAGTTAGTTGGGTTTTTTTTCTTTGAATAGCTTCCTTATTTTAAAACATGCACATCCTTTAACAGTTAGATACAGAGAAATACATCAGTAATTTCAAGCTCATAAAAGGAAATGATATGCAGAGATAATTTTTTGTGTATTGTTTCAGATTTTCTTTATTGCACTAGGAAATTTCATCCAATTCATGCACTGAAAAAAAAAATCTTGTATTTCAAAACGAACAAAAATTCCATTGCATGGTAACCAGTCCACATGCTAAGCCTTAGAAATACCAGAACCAGAGGGCTCAGGACTTTGCCAAAGAACCAAGTGTTTTAACTGGTTTCATCCTATGAGAATAACTGCAAAAAGTATTTTAATCACTACTCTATACAAAATGATCCAGCAAATTCTTTGCTGTAACCAAAGCCAAAGGAGTTACAGCATTGGAGGAGGGGATTCCAGCTCTTCCTTGTGCAGCCTGCGGATGGGAATTTACGTCTGTCGGAGAAGGGAATTCTCAATAGGCAACATGTCAAAAAGGGACTTTACTTTAAAGACACTGCGGACTTTAGATCCACAGAGTAAGAGGGCATGAAAATGAAAGGGCATGGGAGGAGCCAGGAAGACTCCTCAGTGTTTGCTGTCATTCTAATATTACAGAAATAAAAAGACAGACACAGCTGCACAATTTTCCTCTGGCCATTTCACATTAACCTAGCAGTTTCAAAGGTTGTAGTTTCTTTGGCTTCCCTGATGATGTAGATACACTGGAGATATATTTCAAGAAGCTGGAAGGAAATCTCGAAACTGGTATAAAGGCCTTGCTAAGGATCACAATACAGGGAACTATGATCAGAAAGATCTTTACTGCTTTCTTGAGCAAGAAGAAAAGAAGGTCCTAAACCAAAAAATCTTCACAGCTCAGTTTGTAATGCCCTTTCATGAATAACAAGCTAACAAAGTTCCTATTCATAACACGTGGTTTCTCCACAATCATGAAGTTAAGCAAAAGTGACCTGATGTCACAACAGTCATTGAGATGTTCTTGATTTTATGCCTCACATTGAATGCACCTCAGCCTGTGGCTTTCACCTCAATGTTTCATCCAGTTACAGTTTTTGATTCACTTAAATCCTCAACCTTTAATCTGTGGACAATAGCTGCTAGGACATTGAGGTAGCTAGAATAGTGTCTATGACAATGAAGATATTATGTATTAGAATCAGTATTGTGTGTTCAACAGATGCAGCTGGAAATACCTCCCGTAACACAAAATTTCAAATATGGTAAAGATAACCATCACTGCTGAATTGGTGTCTGAGTGGGAAGGGAACACCTGACTTTGACTGTGAAAGTTTTGAGACTGTTTTGATTCCAAAGTTGTTTCATTTTGAACAATGGAGTCAAAGTGCCATTTTTCAGTTCTGTCCTCAGCCTGAACACACACAGAGTACTCAAGGGGTATGTTTCTTCACAAGTGTATAAACTCCAGAAGAGAACCGTTAATCTTTGGGAGGACGGGCAATTCAGGAGACTGACAGTGGTGAGTCTTTGCCATATTTCATTCACGCGTGTCGATTTCCTCTCTACGTGCCCCTGGTTCTGTGAGCAACTCTGGATCCTCAGGTTTACCACTATTCAGTCTGATGCAGCTGCTTGTGACAGCCCAACCCATGTGGTGTTTCTCATTGTCCCTCCATCTCTCCTTCCTGTACCAAGTCCTTTACCCGCTGTATTTTTGACTCTGTGGCTATGACAGAAAGCATCTCTTTTCACATCTTCTGGTCTCTAAATTTATCTATTGATTTAGATGTCCTCTCTTGCTAGCCATAAAATCACCATAAAATAAAAAAAGCTCTAGTCCCAGTAATACAGCTAGGCATGCCCACTCTGTCTGGACTCAAATCCAAACAGCGCAAGGGCAGTTGTCTTCTGCTTTGTGTGCCACATTGGGAGTGCAGTAAGTCAGAGGCTGCACCTGTAGGGAGGAGCAGACAGGATGGGTGAACCTAAACTGACCTACGAGGTGTTCCATCCTTTATACAACATATTCGGTATAAGGCTGAGGGGATCACGTGTCAAGCTCTCTTCTTCAATGGCCATCATCTGAGGAGGACTCTCTCCATTCTGCCTTTGATCCCAATCCGTGCATTCTTGAATTCAATTCCGGAATCCAGCTCCTGCATCCAGTTCCCATCTGCTGCTGACCCCAGCCTGAGCCTTCCCCAGAGTCTGCCCTGCAGCATCAGTGGTGACAGTGATGTGGTTGCCATCAGAGGGGTTGGTTTTGTATATATTTTGTTTTGTATATATTTGTATGTATTTAATTTTATTATTCTCATTAAAGCAGTTTTAGTTTTCCAATCCATAAGTTTTTCACTCTTACTCCTTTTCTCTTTCCTGTCTTTGGGAAGGGGGGAAAAGGGAGAGGGGCTGGTAGAGAGCATCTGTCATTCGTCTAGTAGACGGCCCAGCTCTAACCCTTGAAAAAAGTATATACATCAAAACCAATGCCCTTGTGCTGTTCATGTTGACAAAGGACTTGGGGGAATGCTGCCTTAGGCACTGGGGACCAAGGCGGAACAAGGAAACAAATGCTAGTGACTCTCCAAACAAGTGTTGAGAGACCCTCAAAACAAACAAACAAACAGAGCTTATCAAGAATGATTTTTTGGGGGGTAAAGTGCTGGCTGAAAGAGGCATGAAACTGTTATAACTGGAAGAATTCTCCTCTTGTTTGCTTCCTCCTACATTTGCTTAAACGGGGCTTTGAATAGTCTGTGTAGATAAAAGATTGGCGAAACACCTGATTTTAGCACTCATATCTTCTCCAAATCGAAACAAGCTTTGAGGCTCACTTGTTTTGCTAACCAAATGTCAATGGAGAAACTTTAGAAAGTCCATTATGGAAGTGAATTGAGAAGACACAAAATCCTTGAGTGTCAAGCAGTAAAGGATATATACGAATTACCCCTGTTGAAAATTCTGGCACTGGGGAACAGAGCAATGAAAGAGCAGGAAAGCCACTGAGGTAGTGGGGGCACAGGCAGAAAATGTCTGCAGCTGTATATTAAATTATACGGGAAATAAAGGAAAAAGTGAGGTCATGGTAGTCTAGAAGAGAAATTATGCCAAACAGGCAGTGTGTCTGGGCAGCAGGGATGATGAGGAAGAGACTAATTTTCAAAGTATTGTAGAGAAAGAAGCAGCAGGACATTCGGATGGGAAAAGAGGTGAAAGAAATGAAAGGTGACATGAAGGCTGAGAGCCTGAAAAGAGAAAGAAAATGTTTCAACATCCCCAGATCTAACTGTGATTATGCAGCTGTCAGCCCTGCCCCTTTAATTAAGTAATTGATTAATTAAAGTAAAGCACTTAATCTCTCCATTTACATATTATGCCTCCCACTAACCAGTGCTGACTGCAGGGCCTTCATCAGAAAGCTCCCTCCTATTTGAATTCATGTTGGCTCCCAAACATATTACTTTGTAAATAGGAAATGACAACATTGGCTCAGTGCCCCAGTATCGTCACGGCATTGCCATATGTCGGTATCATGCTAAACATAGTAAGCAGAGGACCCAACAGTATAATTATTGAGGACATCTGTCAGCAGCACAAGCTATATCTGGGATTAGTAGCTGTAATACTGGAAAGACCTATAAGAAGCAGAGAGGAAAGTCCTTTTGCATTGTCTTGGATTTCCAAGAATAGGACCCAGATCCTCAGCTGGTGTAAATTTAAGCCATTCAAAGAAGCTAATAAATTCAGCATCAGCTGATACTAGCTAAGTATCTGACACTGAAAATGAGGCCAATGTCATTAAGTACAAGATTTAATAATTTCTGTGTGAAGGTAGAATGTCTCAAAACAATCTGAGTTTACAACGTTTATTAGTGGAACCAGCAGGTACAGACTATCTTTTATCTCAGATCTGAAGGACCGTGTGCACGTTCGGAAAGCTCCTGAAGAATATTTAAAATTCTTTTTTATGTTATTTGTACAGCAAGCACACAGTAGTGTAACTTTATTTTTCAAATAAATTATACATAGAAAAAAATGAATCTTTTGAACACATTTAACACTTTACTAAAGATTCTTCATCCACAGCAGCGTATCTTGTAGTCTGCACAGGCAGGCTGGCCAGTGAAACCAGTGACACATACAGATTATACCTATTTATTAATCTGAGGGCAAGCTCCCGTTGGGAAGCCAAGTAGCTGCATTAATGAAATGCTGCATTTGAGTTAATATCCCCTGTAGAAAGCATATAGCCGTGTTTGTGCCATGCTGTGCTCATTCTAACATGCCACAGCTCTCAGCAAGACTTAATATTTCAAGCACCAGGTTGCTCTAATATTGGTTACACTGCATCTGGGCTGGAGGTTATCCACGTTTAAATACATGGCAGAAAGGCTTCACCTCATGCGTCGGTATATGAGCCCTGAGAATTTCCAGTCAGTTCACAGCCCTATCGCTTAAGCACCACGTATATGACGGTGAGTTGCATCCCATCTTCCACAGAGAAGCCAAAGGGATTATGCCTAAGAAATGGTGACAAGCAGATTTTGACTAATAACAAGAAAAGTTGCCTTCCAAAGAAAGTGACTTGTGATGTATTAGATGAGAAATATAGGG
>NW_010406696.1:15083-15454 GCF_000710305.1 Buceros rhinoceros silvestris | reverse complement strand
AGGGAAAGAAATGTTAATTTCCCCTGATAAAAGCTTTTCCTGCATGTGTCACATAAAACTTTTCACTCGTTTACACAGCAGATTAACGAACAAGGCATCTTTGCCCCTCAGTTGGGTTTGTAGACAAGACAAAATGACCTCATGTACTGATTTCTCTGCCCACTTTTTAAATTCTTTTGTGTTGAAAGATTTGTTTGAGCCCTAAATCTACAATCTATTTGTAATGAAGGATTACAATAAATGCAGTAGATTATAGAATTGACAGAATGTAGAACTTATTTTTTTCCTAAGACAGAAAACCCCTTCCTAATTTCAATACACTGAGAGTTTGGGGGGATCTAAGAGAGCTATACCTCTTAACCTCACTCATT
>NW_010406696.1:7832-14964 GCF_000710305.1 Buceros rhinoceros silvestris | reverse complement strand
CAGCAGGAGGTTCACTGAGACACTTATGTTTATGGTTGTATATGCATGTGCCTATACACGAGCTAAATGTTTAAACTCTTCCTATAGTCACTGAATATAGATACAGTCCATAAAGCCTGTAGGTCTAGAGCGTGATTCAACTGACTAGAGGGTCTACTTTAACTTTGATACTTTGAATTGCCTTCCTGAGGTGTTTATTGCGCCCCCCTGACTGTAGGGGAAGCATATGGAGCCTAACGTCCTAGCTGAATGCCTCTATGCATTCCCACTTCCCCCCAACAACATATCCCTTCCAGGCTGGCAAACAAAGTAGCCAATTAACTGAGGTTAAAAATATTGGTTATCGTGATGAGAGATGAAAAAATGAATCCAGAGGAAAAATAATCTGATACAAACCTGTGACTGCACCTAAACCATCAAAATATTTTCATTTATGTATCATGTAAAGAGCATTTTCTTTCCAGGATTCCTTTTCTAGATGGGAAAAGAGACAGGAGAGAACTGAATTTGCACTGTTTGCAGTGTCTTGTTGCTGTTAGTGCTCTTCAGTAGGCTGAACAATGCTTGAACCTTATGTGAGTGTGATGGATGAAAGCACCTTATTATTCATTGACTGCATGTACTCTTCTGTCAAAGGAAGGGTCTGGATGAACAGTTGTTTTGTTTAATTCCATTTTCTTTATAAAATATGAAAAAAATCCTCCAAAAATATTTCAGGCCTCCGGCCTCACATCAGTTCATCCTCTTCTCTTCAAATAACAGAGAAAATTTTGAGACAAAATTACCCGAGAAAAATTTTCTCTCAGGCTGAAAAATAACAAATAAAACACAAAACTTGACACATTATTTAGACAGTAGTGGAAATTAAAGAAAAAAAAAGAAAAAGAAAAAGAAGATTTCATATTGTTTCGTTTTCAGAATTTTTTTTCCTCAGATAACTGACAAAAACTGTTTACTTTGGTATTAAAATGAAAGACAATACAAATGGCTCAAGCTAATAGCCTGACTCTGAAAACATGCATCAGTAAATCTATCCACCTCATTGACTTTACCCATATTTTAAAAATCTCTGTTTTGAACAATGGTTTGTAGGCTCTGTTTCCAAGTGGGGATGAAGTGAGACTCAGACACACACCCTTAGCTTGGGAGTAGATTTCACCATTAGCAGCGAGGGAAAACACTCAGTTCAGAAAACTATTCTATTTCTTCCTAAAAATTATAGACAGTTTAAGAAACACAGACATACAGAATGAGTAATTTATTCTTGGCTGATTGCAGCTGTGTAGTAATTTTGATGGTCGAGTTGAAAATAGTACTTGGACGAAAAGGAGTCTATAATGGAAACCATACAGGAACTCTAACACTACCAGCAGTGTCTGAGAGTTACTGCTCTACCCAGAGAGCTCATAAGAATCTCAGGGGAACTGTGCACCTATTGGACTTGTTCACCAACAGATTAACTTCAAAATCTACAGCCTTGATTTCATGAGTTTAACGGTGTTTGAACGATCTGTAATTTTCAGGTAATATATATTTAAACATGCATCTCTATAGGAACTATTGGATCCATACAGCTTGTCTTTATTTGCAATGCTATAAGACCTCATGAGCATTCACTTAGGTGTAGCATATTTAATTTTTTAACGGGCTAATGCTTGTTCTTTCAGGAGAGTTTCACTATATACAAAGCAATTACTTAAACCAGTGCTTGTTTAGCTCACCTAACCAGGGCAGTCATGTGATCTTTAGGCCTTTTCATATCTTGCCAGCATTTTTATTAATGGAATAGGGTTGTTCCTGTCTTAAATATTCTTTTACTAATGTTTCCAGGCAGAACAAGAATGTGAATAACCTAGTGTTCAGCAATGAGTTTTCAACAGATTCTTATTCTTCTGTCTGATTTTTGATAAGGGAAATACAGTAACCATCACACAGACCACATTTATACCATGGTACTTGATTTGTTTAAAGCAGTTAGCTAATATTCCTGTTCTTGCAGAGAGGACTTGAGGGAGAAATGGAGAATGGAGTCACGATCTTTCTTTGTTCACAATTCCAAAGCACTCCGCAAAGCACTATTCTTTTTTTTTTTTTCTTTGGGATCATACTGCAAGGCCTGGCTGAAATTTTGATTTCCATCTTCTTTTCTCAATGTCTTGCTATAATGTTTTGCTCCTTGGATTTCTTCCTCTCTTCCCTCTCATGAGGACACATCCATGCACACACATTCACACAACTATATCAAACAACAAAGAGTGCTTAGATTCAAACCTTTGTTAAACCCCAAACTGTACATCCTAATGCACATCTAGAGACTCACATGCAACAGCTGCTTTTTAGCCACCCGTTTCACAAAGACATTTCATGACTCCTTATGGCAGCTCTGTCTTACGGAATTAATTCAGTTCCACACAATCCTCAGGATAATGGCATTTACTAAAAATAAAGGAATAAATAGCATCATTATTCTATTTCTGTATTTGTAAAAACCAGGGACTGACTCATTTTGGTCAAGCACATCTAGAATTAAAACAATTCTCCTGACATCAAAGGAACTACCTTCATGTCAAAGTGCTGTAAGCTAATAAGGAATTGCCAGACTATTTAATATTGTGCGGGAACTATATTATTTGTGATTAGGCTTGTAAAAACGAAAGTCACAACTCCTTTTCTACTGTACATGCAGTAATCAGACTCACCCCTGCATCTAAGTCCCTGCCAGGGCACACAAGGACATGTCTAATGTCTGTTGTATATTTGTTTATTCCTTTTCTTCCCAGGCAATAATCATGTGCAATGACCAGTGGCATATTAAGAATACACCCTATATACTTATAGTAGTCAAGGTAAGGTCAAAGATGTACAGATTGCTTTTGCAGCAGGAGGTGGTGAGGTTTGCTGTAACTCTTTGTTCCCGTGGGAATTTATTTCCCACTTTGGGTCAACTCTGAGGGAACTCTGTCTCTTACACCGACACACTTAGAAATGTTTTACCAAAGCAGCTACTCTGGCTGGGAAAATTTTAATGTGCCAGTTTCATGTGTGCTTTTTTCTCACAATGTCACCAGTGGGTTCACTTTGCCTTTACTTTTTCCTCTTTCACACAGAATGAGGTCTTGCTTAATTTTGCACTTAGCATTTTTAAAGTAAGCTTAAATCCTTCAAGTTGTATCAGTGGAAATGTCTTTATTTAAGACTGCGTCATACTGAGAGCAGCCCCTCCACAGTACTGCTGTTTTCTACCTCATTAATAGAGATGGTATTTTCAGAAGACACCACTTGTAGTTTTAAAGTTGTTGTAAACTAACTGTCCAAAGGCATTAAATGCAGAGGAATATAAAAATATTTCACAGGGGGAAAGCTGGGAGAAGGAAAGCAAGCAATGAAGATATACTAAATTTATAGGGGAAATTCATAATGGAAGAAACACATTGAAGAAAAGAGTTTTTAAAATAGAAGAACATTTCACATTTGAAAAGTACAGCAATCATGATAAAGGTTCATAAAAAGTAAAATAGAATTGCAAGGTACAGAATTCTAATAAAAGAGATACTTGAACGGTTAACATCCTGGCTTTGTTCTCTGGTAGTGTTATTATTTCCAGGTGTTGCTGAACACTGCCACAGTCAAGTCTAGAAGATTACAAACTGCACTAACTGCAACACTGAACATTATTTGCCTGCAGACTTGTCCCAGGGTCTGATTTTTAGGAAAGCAGTTACACGGCTGTGGACATACTTAATTTTTATAGCAACACGTTGCCTTCAAATTGGATTAATTATTGCAATGTTTTACATTAAAACCTTGTGATCTGGTTCTGCAATTAAAAAAAAAAATATGTGTTGCTGCTTTAGGTACAGCAGGATCCTTTCATTTTCTTCTACAGTTAAACACTTCAGTACAATGGGCTCTGAAACCAACTTTTAATGCTGACTCCTCTGCATTCTAGCTTCATTTGTGGAGGTACACAAGCAGCCATAATAACAGCCTCAAACATAACTTTCAAAACACACTGCTTTTGTACTTCAGAAGGAATATGTCCCCCCTTCCTTCCTGTATGTCTTTTCTCAAGCCTTTTATTCTTCACAAAGAAATATAGAGCTGACCCGAAAAAAACAATTTTACTGATAGAGTAATCAAAATTATCCTGCCTGAGTAAATCTGAGAGCTCTTTTCCTGATAGTGCTACTTGGGAGCATAAAGGCATTTATTTTATTTGTATCTATAGGGAAAATGTGGACTATAGTCTAAAAGAAGATAATTATATTTAGATCTAGACTCTTACCATTTCTCTGATCTTCAAGAGACAGATAGCTCTCATCTCAGATAGAGACCCATTGAATTCATTGAAGGTACATAAGGGCCTTGAGGACTATAATTGTAGTGGGGACCTAGATGCTCACCTGCTTCACCCAAAGTGTGCCAACACCTGCTACCATGGAAGGCAACACATTCCCTTGGTACTGACACCCTCCAGGTGTCCATACTGCTTGAAGGGTCAAAGCTGATAAGTATACTATGAACTTATTTCCCAGAGTATCCCCAGAGAGAAAGAAAAAAAACTAGTATAGCTCCTTTTTTTCACTTACCCAGAATGACGATCATGCTCTGTGGTATAGAGGGCTCACTCTCATCTGCTTTACTGCATTCCTGTTACTATAGGAAGGCATGAAAAGCCATTATTTAGAATGGCCTCTTTACACCAGTCCACAGCTAAAGAAAGTGGAATTCACACAAGAAGGGCAGGTAGACATTTCTGGGGGCACGTTCAGGCTTTATACTGAAAAAAAAAAAAAGTAAAAACCCCAACCAAGTGAAATCCCTCTTACCAAGTGTCAAAAGTAGCTCACATGTCTTTGCAGCATCCTTACCCCTCATCCTGGTTCTCCGTTCATCTATATGACTCTCAGGTAATCCAAACCTGTCTGGAGCAGCATAAATGAGTTTTCTTTGCATTGAAACCAAGGATGGGAGTGACTGAGTTTCAGCAAGGCCAAGCGCACACTTGTGATGTGGATCAGATAAAGTCTAGACAGGTTTCTTAGCTGTTGGCTTTTTTAAGACTACATTTGGTCTTTACAAAACATACATTCTTTGGGTGAAGCATCAAAAAAATCTCTGCTTCAGAGTGCTGTTCTATTCTCAGTCAGTTATTGTAATATATGCAACATCTTCTGTTTTTAAATTATTTAAATACAAACACTAAAAACATTCAAAAAGACTAATTGGAAAAATACATCTGAAAAATCATTTCTAACTCATTTGAAGGAGGACTGAGAGTAATCCTATGTGTACCTATTTTTAAGACTTTAAATGAAGGACTTTCAGAGGGTGACTCTAACATCTTTCATTGCCCTTTCACTTTAGAAAGGACAGAAGTTCTCAGAGCGCCACTTAAGCAGTATGATGGGAGTCTCTGTGCCATCCACAACTACTGCTGGCCACCTTCCCTGCATGAATCAGACAACAGTCCCACCATAACGTGGGAAGGAGTAAAGACGATCAGTATAACTTTGGTCAGCTTGTTTAACAATGCTGCCTTTAATCCTGTATTGTTAAACTAGTTATGTATTAAAAAGGTCTCTATGAAGACAAGACTGAAATATAATAGCTTAGTCAATAGTTCCAGAAATTTTGAGAAACATGAGTCTAAGTCTGGAATTTATACACATTTCTGGTCTTTTCCCATCTCAATGGCAAAGTAAATTCCCACCTCAAGTAAAACTGCTTAAACAAAATGGAGTTGGGGAAATCAGCCACACCAGATGATTCATGCCTCCACTCAACTTGTATTTTAAACAACATCTCATTGAAGTTTATAATCAAATGCTTATATATTTTTCTTTATGGTATTGGTAAGTAATGGTCCCTTTGTCTACAGTCTGTCTCATAAATATAAAGTCAACTGTTATTTCAAGTTGTATTAGATCTAGGTATAGGAGACCTTTGTTAACCTAAACAGTTTAAAATTCTCCAGTTATTGCTTAGTTATTTCTAATTTTGTTAGAACCCTGCAGTTAAATTTATATTGGCATGTTCATAGATTGCTCTTTGCCAAGAGAGAACTCCTATGGAAAAAGTCATTTCACATCCACATAGCTGATGAATATGTTTGATAAAGTGATTGAATAATACGTTATCCTTAAAATATGTACATTTTTTCTGTGTAAGTGATAATAAAGTTGAGGTAGTTTTAGCAGCAAATCTCCTTAAGAAGTTTGAGGTGTAAAATCAAAATGTTTTCTACTGCCATTCATTCCATATTCTTGTCCTCTCTTCAAACAACCCAGATACCAAAATGCAGCTGTCTTGGTCTTCGTTCTCTTTTGAATTTTCCTACTTGAAATGTACCACAGTTATCACAATCACTGTGCTTTTCATTTGGGAAAACTGACTTTCACAAACCTTTTTATACTTTGTTAGAATCATGCAGAACTGTATAATTGTGGAAATTGTGCTAATGTAGAAATTCAAAAGGATACATATGAGACACTTCAATGAATACCCCACATACACCTATAGAAAACAGCAAAAATGAAATACTATCAATTAAATCCATGCCAAGCCCCAGGTGAGAGCTACGAGTGATCATACCATCATTCTCTATGTGGATTTTTTTTATTCAAGTCTTATGATAAAAATAGAAGAATCCATAAAACAATTGCTCAGAGGGCTTCACATTGTAAGACAGTTAAAAGGATGTGTATCTAGTAGGCCTTCTGAATCTCTAGTTTTTAAAAGATTTCTTTACAGCTGAGGTATAGATCAGAAGCAAACCTGATTCAAAAATGGGATCTGAAAATAATAGTAAACTTGTAACATGATGAGGGACCTCACGTGGAGACAATCTCAGACAAACTGTACACCAGACATCTGGCATAGATGTGATGAGCCAGCCTTGTTCGGTACTTGCAACGTCTGTTGTAAACTTGAGCCCAGCAAGCTCAAGCTTACCAAAACGGAGCACGCTCACAAGTGTGACCGTTTGTGCTTTCAATAGGCCTGGCAGCCACCACGAGAACAAGTGCAATGACCACTTCTGCAATTTCTGAATGTCAAACAGTCCATTCAAAGCCATTATTTTGAGTGGCACATCAAGTATTTATCTTGAATAAACATATTTCATTCAGCA